>NC_134691.1:4124235-4424235 GCF_050947455.1 Rhinoderma darwinii | reverse complement strand
AAGACACAGGACGTGGCGGATTCCTCCGGACGTGGCTGATGACACAGGACGTGGTGGATTCCTCCGGACGTGGCAGAAGACACAGGACGTGGCGGATTCCTCCGGATGTGGCAGACGACACAGGACGTGGCGGATTCCTACGGACGTGGCAGATGACACAGGACATGGCGGATTCCTCCGGACGTGGCAGATGACACAGGACGTGGCGGATTCCTCCGGATACTAAGGCACAGCATGGGAAACAGGAACGGGGAACAAGGCACGGGTAACAATTGGAACAGGAAACACTAAGGGACCATTTGCAAGACAGACTGGGAAAACTAACAACGCTCAGGCAAGGATTAGAAGGCTTGGGGCCTTCTTGTAGACCAGGAAATCGTGGCAGTTGATGATGATGACGACTTCCTATTTGCGCGCGCTGGCCCTTTAAGGCCGGGCCCGAGCGTGCGCGCGCACCCTACGGGACACAGCTGAAGGCCTCATTTACACGAACGTAATATACGCGCGTGCGACGCGCGTGGTTTGCACGCATGTCGTACGCACCTATATTAGTCAATGGGGCAGTTTAGACGATGCGTGAATTGCGCTCAGCGCGTGTGCGCAGAAAAAAACTCACGACATGTTCTATAATCGTGCGTTTTTCGCGCACTCACGCACCCATTGAAGTCAATGGGTGCGTGAAAACCACGCATGCCGCACGGAAGCACTTCCGTGCGAACTGCGTGATTCGCGCAAGAGCTGTCAAACTCCTGAATGTAAACAGAAAAGCACCACGTGCTTTTCTGTTTACAAACATCCAAACGGAGTGTCAAATTCGAGATGAGCGCACCGAACTTCACCGGGTTCGGCCAAACTCGTTTTGACCGAAACCGGTAAAAAATGTTCGGGTACGCGACGTCAGGAGACAGTCACTGTCCACGGTGCTGAAAGCGTTAAACTGGTTCAGCACCATGGACAGTGACTTCCGCTCCGAAAATCCATGAACCTGTAAAAAAAAAAAGACGTTCTGACTTACCGATAACTCCGGTCCGACCTCCCGGGATGACAGTTTAGTCCAAGTGACAGCTGCAGCCAATCACAGGCCAAGCACAGGCTGCAGCCAATCACAGGCTGCAGCGGTCTCATGGACTGCGGCGTCATCCTGGGAGGTGGGGCCGGATGACAAGAGAGGGACGCGTCACCAAGGCAACGGCCGTGAGCCCGGACTGGGGGAAGCAGGAAGTTCTTGGTAAGTATGAAAGTCTTTTTTTATTCACAGGTTGGTGTATATTGTGTTCGGCATTCACTGTCGAGGGTGCTGAAAGAGTTACTGCCGATCAGTTAGCTCTTTCAGCACCTTGGACAGTGACGGGCGTCGACTAGCCTCATCTCTATGATGGCGGCTGCGTGAAAATCACGCAGCCGCGCATCATACACGGATGACACACGGAGCTGCCAAGTGCCTTTTGCGCGCGCAAAACGCAGCGTTTTTTGCGCGCGCAAAACGCACACGCTCGTGTAAATGAGGCCGAACGGAGAGGAAGTGAGCGCTGACGTCTCCTAGGAGGGAGACGGGGACCAGCGCTCACAGATCCATGGCTGCGGGCGTCGGGAGGTGAGTGAACCCGACGGCCCGCGGCCTTGGACGCTACACCCTGCACCTATGTAAGATTCACATACTTGGGATCGATTTTGCCCATAAGATGACAGGAAACAGAGATCTTGAATACCATAATAAATTCATACACTAAATATTTTAGATAACTTGGATCTGACATGTGCATCGTTTTCCTTGACTGATAGAACATTTTACGGGCAGGTTTTGGCTGGTTCATGTGAGGTAAAGTCAGATTTGACAGGTACAGTATCTTTTTGTGTTCTTAAGTGAATATTTTCTTTCAGTCATTTTGATCTTTGTAGAAAAAGTGTCATTTAGCGACATCTAACAGCAACATTTTCTCTTTAACAGTATTTTCATGGTTGATCTTTGCTCTTTTCGATGTTCGTTCATTTTTTAGGAATTTCAAACATAGATTTGCAAAACGCACCTGTCAGATCTTCACATTTCATCACTCGGCAAAAACCTCCAGATTTCAGCAACTACATGACACATAGGACAGCAGGTCCTGTTTACCTTCTTTTAATTTGTACACATCAACCTGTACCTTACAGTACTTATAGTAAAGTTATGTTCTCCTCATGTGCATCTGGGCCCCTTTTTCACACTTACCATTATCTCATCTGCTTGGCAGCAGCTGCCTGACACTGGTTTACAATTCAGTTTAATATATATTTACATAACACAAGTCCTCTCCGATGTCTGATTTACCCAATTGCCTCCCACATTATATATAAACAGCACTTAATAAAGTGCACACCCTTAGGCCATATTCAGATGGCTGTGTTCAGTCTGTGATATACGGACCGCGTGTCGGATGCATTTCCCAGACCAACCACAGTTCAGGGACCCGGGCTCCTAGCATCATAGTTATTTATGATGCTAGTAGTCCCTGCCTCCCTGCAGGAATACTGTCCTGTACTGAAAAGATGATTATAGTACTGGAGAGTATTCCTGTATGATGCTAGTAGTCCCTGCATCTTTGTGGGAATACAGTCTTGTACTGAAAACATGATTATAGTACGGGAGAGTATTCCCGTATGATGCTAGTAGTCCCTGCCTCCCTGTGAGAATACTGTCCTTTACTGAAAACATGATTATAGTATGGGAGAATATTCCTGTATGATGCTAGTAGTCCCTGCCTCCCTGTGAGAATACTGTCCTGTACTGAGAACATGATTATAGTATGGGAGAGTATTCCCGTATGATGCTAGTAGTCCCTGCCTCCCTGTGAGAATACTGTCCTTTACTGAAAACATGATTATAGTATGGGAGAATATTCCTGTATGATGCTAGTAGTCCCTGCCTCCCTGTGAGAATACTGTCCTGTACTGAGAACATGATTATAGTATGCGGCAGTACTCCCGTATGATGCTAGTAGTCCCTTCCTCCCTGTGGGAATACTGTCCTGCATTGAAAATATGATTATAGTATGGGAGAGTATTCCCGTGGGGAGGCAGGGACTCCTAGCATCATACATAACTATGATACTAGAAGCCCAACTCCCTGAACTGTGGTCAGTCCTGGAAATGCGGCTGGCACATGGTCCGTACATCACAGACTGAACATGGATGTTTAAATAAGGCCTTACATTTATTAGCATTAAAGTTGTTTTAGGTCCAAAATTCTGTGCTAAATAATTTCATAATATACAGTATCTTTTTAGAGGTCAGAATTCCAAATCCATTGAATAGCCAAAGGTTTAAATAATAACATTCTGTCTGCCACCAGCCACCACTAGGGGAGCTTAGAAGCATATTGTTTTATTAACGAGTTTATGTATACATTGTATACAGTAACCTCCTAAGCTCCCTCTACTGGTGGCATAGGGCAGCCAGAATTTTATCAACTATTGGTCAATGCGGCCCGTTCCAGCACCGGCTTCTGGTGGGCCGTTCTGGACTGCAGTCACATTGGGCGTCTGTGACCCCCGATTCCTCTTCCCTACTGTCTCTTCAGTGCTTGGCAGTAGCACTTGAGTTCCGGGCCGCAGTCTTCTTGTTTCTGGGCAGTCTATATTAAGCAGAGCTGTGTAGCTGGACGTTGTCTGGTGGATAATGTACAAACCCTTCCTGGCTCCTGTCTGTTTTATTGTGCTTTATTTTCTGACCTCAGCCCTTTCTTCACCTAGCCCTCATGCATAGTCTGCCTGGTACTTGTGGTTCTTCCTGGATCTTGACCTTTGCCTTATTCCTGACCCTGCATTTATCTAAGTCCTCAGATACCTTGCTTGTCTTGTGCATTCCTTCTGGTCCTGATCTTTGGCTTGCCAAGACTACGATACTGTGTTAGTCCTTGGCCCGACGTTTCCCGCCTGCCTATCTGATAATGAACTCCGATCCGCTACGATAGGAACTCCAATACTGTGTCCAATTCGCATCATTCATAGTCTAGCCAGTGCCAATCAGATTGCACTTATTAAATCCACCATCTTTCTCTCCGATACGTGATTGTAACATCCACAATGTATATACAGACAATTTGAATTTCCGTATCAGAAAAAAGACCTCCGACCGTCATAAAGATGTACTAAGAAAAGAAGTAGTACAGAATTTTAGTTTAAGATTTCAAGGGTCTACATTAATTTTTCTGTCCAACAACTACATTTCTAAAAATCTCACTATATTTTTATATTATCCTTCTCTTTCTTAAGAAAAGATCTGGTCTGATTAGGACAGCGCCGTTCCATATGGTTTATTAGAACATATGGAGAAAAGAGGAGGAGGACCGAAAACAGTTCTCCTTTCTATTTGCAAGGACCATGAATTCGGGGATGGACCATTGATTTTAGTGGGGGCTATGTTATTCTTCATTACTGGGAAAATAAGCAGAAGTCTATGGGAAAATCATCAAATGTTCCATCAGTGAGATCCCCCATGAGCATGTAGTATTGAGGAAAGCAACCACCAAGCAGAGGTTGTCCAAATAGATTGTCTTTGCAGTTAAGCAGGGGCGGGACAAACTCTCTTGATGCCAAAAGAAGAAGTTTCAGAATGTGCCCTCTCCACCTCCTTGATCGCTAAGATTCAGCATGATAGATGTTGGATGGACAGCCATTAAATAATTTTGCCCATCTCCACCTTTCCACAAATCCCTAGTGTTCTGATGTATAATATATATTCCACCGTTCCCTCGTCTTCGTCCCCACTACACATGCTCAGTTCTCAACGCAATGCTAGCTGTCCACTGTACCACATATCTGTAGTAACATTACTGACTTCTGCAGCTCTTCTGATTCCATACTTCACCTAATAAGCTTTTTTAAAAATGCACCCCCCCCCCCCACACCATTCCCCAATGGTGTCAAATGCTGGTGCCTTCTGAGCCTGCCTATTGACCAGCCTGTGGAGTCAAGGGTATGTCTACATTGAATGTCTACCTAATCCCGGGAGAAATCACATTGTAGTGGACACATAAAGAATGAAGAGTACATAATCCATGTCACCAGCTCATGTTTGATTGTTGTGTCATATGATACAGATGTAGCCAAGTTTATTTAGACTTTGATAACTTGACGCAGCGTGATATCACACAAAAATAGCCATTGAAAGTCATTGAAAAAGTCAATTAAACGTTTCTTAACACTGTGTATTTAATGCATTAAAAGTCCAGATAAAGATGGCTACATCTGCATGTGCTACATTATTAGCGAAACCTTCAGAAATGAAAGCGAAGTCCCGTAGCTTTATTTTATATTGTCTATTTCAGCTGAAGAAGTTTTGTTTAAAACATAATAATAGTAATAATAATAAGAATAGTAATAAAAATGTAATTTGGGGTAATTTAACTCTTAATAGAAAAATATTGATAAAGCTCTCAAGAAGAGATGTAAATTGGGTAAAATTAGAAATTGCTTTGTAAATAATACCCAATGGCAGAAATAAAAGTAAGATCGTTAGAGGAAAAAAAGCCTGTTTTGGGGTTTCAATGACCCTAAATATTCAGATTCACATAATTGTCAATAGGGGCAATGGATAGTATTATAGTAGTTATATTCTTGTATATAAGAGCAGTATTATAGTAGTTATATTCTTGTATATAGGGGCAGTATTATAGTAGTTATATTCTTGTATATAGCGGACAGTATTATAGTAGTTATATTCTTGTATATAGGGGCAGTATTATAATAGTTATATTCTTGTATATAGGGGTAGTATTATAGTAGTTATATACTTGTATATAGGAGCAGTATTATAGTAGTTATATTCTTGTATATAGGAGCAGTATTATAGTAGTTATATTCTTGTATATAGGGGCAGTATTATAGTAGTTATATTCTTGTATATAGGGGCAGTATTATAGTAGTTATATTCTTGTATATAGGAGCAGCATTATAGTAGTTATATTCTTGTATATAGGGGCAGTATTATAGTAGTTATATTCTTGTATATAGGGGCAGTATTATAGTAGTTATATTCTTGTATATAGGGGCAGTATTATAGTAGTTATGTTCTTGTATATAGGGGGCAGTATTATAGTAGTTATATTCTTGTATATAAGGGCAGTATTATAGTAGTTATATTCTTGTATATAGGGGCATTATTATAGTAGTTATATTCTTGTATATAGGGGGCAGTATTATAGTAGTTATATTCTTGTATATAGGGAGCAGTATTATAGTAGTTAAATTCTTGTATATAGGAGCAGTATTATAGTAGTTATATTCTTGTATATAGGAGGCAGTATTATAGTAGTTATATTCTTGTATATAGGGGTCAGTATTATAGTAGTTATATTCTTGTATATAGGAGCAGTATTATAGTAGTTATATTCTTGTATATAGGGGCAGTATTATAGTAGTTATATTCTTGTATATAGGGGCATTATTATAGTAGTTATATTCTTGTATATAGGGGGCAGTATTATAGTAGTTATATTCTTGTATATAGGGAGCAGTATTATAGTAGTTAAATTCTTGTATATAGGAGGCAGTATTATAGTAGTTATATTCTTGTATATAGGAGCAGTATTATAGTCGTTATATTCTTGTATATAGGAGCAGTATTATAGTAGTTGAATTCTTGTATATAGGAGGAAGTATTATAGTAGTTATATTCTTGTATATAGGGGGCAGTATTATAGTAGTTATATTCTTGTACATAGGGGGCAGTATTATAGTAGTTATATTCTTGTATATAGGGGGCAGTATTATAGTAGTTATATTCTTGTATATAGGAGGCAGTATTATAGTAGTTATATTCTTGTACATAGGGGGCAGTATTATAGTAGTTATATTCTTGTATATAGGGGGCAGTATTATAGTAGTTATATTCCTGTATATTGGGGCAGTATTATAGTAGTTATATTCTTGAATATAGGAGCAGTATTATAGTAGTTATATTCTTGTATATAGGAGCAGTATTATAGTAGTTATATTCTTGTATATAGGGGGCAGTATTATAGTAGTTATATTCTTGTATATAGGGGGCAGTATTATAGTAATTATATTCTTGTATATAGGAGCAGTATTATAGTAGTTATATTCTTGTATATAGGGGCAGTATTATAGTAGTTATATTCTTGTACATAGGGGGCAGTATTATAGTAGTTATATTCTTGTATATAGGAGCAGTATTATGGTAGTTATATTCTTGTATATAGGAGGCCGTATTATAGTAGTTATATTCTTGTATATAGGAGGCAGTATTATAGTAGTTATATTTCTGTAAATAGGGGCAGTATTATAGTAGTTATATTCCTGTATATAGGAGGCAGTATTATAGTAGTTATATTCCTGTATATAGGAGCAGTATTATAGTAGTTATATTCTTGTATATAGGGGGCAGTAATATAGCAGTTATATTCTTGTATATAGAGGACAGTATTATAGTAGTTATATTCTTGTATATAGGGGGCAGTATTATAGTAATTATATTCTTGTATATAGGAGCAGTATTATAGTAGTTATATTCTTGTATATAGGGGCAGTATTATAGTAGTTATATTCTTGTATATAGGGGCAGTATTATAGTAGTTATATTTATGTATATAGGCGCAGTATTATAGTAGTTATATTCCTGTATATAGGAGGCAGTATTATAGTAGTTATATTCTTGTATATAGGAGGCAGTATTAGGGCAAAGCCCCACGTGGCAGAATTGCTCTGGAATTCCGCTGCGGACACTCCGCAGCGTTAATCCGCAGCGGACCCGTTTCTCCATTGCCTTCCACTTCTTTTTAGTAGGCTTAGTTTAGACGAGGCGGAAAATTCCGCTGCGGAGCATAGGCTGCGGTGCGGAATTTGGTGTCCGCAGCATGCTCTGTCTGTTGCAGACCAGTGGCGGACTGGTTGCGGACTCATTGTGGAAGTTCTCCATTGACTATAATGGAGATTCTAAATTCCGCAATGAAGTCTGCATATGTCATGTACATGTTATGTGTGCTGCGGATGCGTCTTGCTTTTTTAACATGACATTTCTTCATTCTGGCTGGACCTATGTATTTCTAGGTCTACAGCCAGACTGAGGAAGTCAATGGGGCTCCCGTAATTACGGGAGCGTTGCTAGGCGACGTCAGTAAATAGTCACTGTCCAGGGTGCTGAAAGAGTTAAGAGATCGGCAGTAACTGTTTCTGCACCCTGGACAGTGACTACCGATCCCAATATACAGCAACATGTAAAAAAATAGAAGTTCATACTTACCGAGAACTCCCTGCTTCTTTCTCCAGTCCGGCTTCCCAGGATGACTTTTCAGTCTAAGTGATGGCTGCAGCCAATCACAGGCTGCAGCGGTCACATGGACTGCCGCGTCATCCAGGGAGGTCGGGCTGGATGCCGAAAGAGGGACGCGTCACCAAGACAACGGCCGGTAAGTATGAAATTCTTTTACTTTCACTAGGGAAAGTGCTGGCCCTTCTCTCTATCCTGCACTGATAGAGAGAAGGGAAGCACTTTTACCGCAGTCCGCAGCAGCTAGTCCGCATCAATTTACTGCACATTTTGGGCAGATCCGCCACAGAATCTGCAACGCAGATTCTGTGCGGCATTGATGCGGACAAGTTGCGGAAGAAAACCGCCACGTGGGGCCATGCCCTTATACTGCCCATATATACAAGAATATAACTACTATAATACTGCTCCCTATATACAAGAATATAACTACTAAATACTGCTCCTATATACAAGAATATAACTACTATAATACTGCCCCCTGTATGCAAGAATATAACTACTATAATACTGCCCCCTATATACAAGAATATAACTACTATAATACTGCCCCCTATATACAAGAATATAACTACTATAATACTGCTCCCTATATACAAGAATATATCTACTATAATACTGCTCCTACATACAAGAATATAACTACTATAATACTGCCCCCTATATACAAGTATATAACTACTATAATACTGCTCCTATATACAAGAATATAACTACTATAATACTGCTCCTATATACAAGAATATAACTACTATAATACTGCCCCCTATATACAAGAATATAACTACTATAATACTGCTCCTATATACAAGAATATAACTACTATAATACTGCCTCTATATACAAGAATATAACTACTATAATACTGCCCCCTGTGTACAAGAATATAACTACTATAATACTGCCCCCTATATACAAGAATATAACTACTATAATACTGCCCCCTATATAGAAGAATATAACTACTATAATACAGCCCCTATATACAAGAATATAACTACTATAATACTGCCCCTATATACAAGAATATAACTACTATAATACTGCTCCTATATACAAGAATATAACTACTATAATACTGCCCCTATATACAAGAATATAACTACTATAATACTGCTCCTATATACAAGAATATAACTACTATAATACTGCTCCTATATACAAGAATATAACTACTATAATACTGCCCCTACATACAAGAATATAACTACTATAATACTGTCCTATATACAAGAATATAACTACTATAATACTGTCCCTATATACAAGAATATAACTACTATAATACTGCCTCCTATATACAAGAATATAACTACTATAATACTGCTCCTATGTACAAGAATATAATTATTATAATACTGCTCCTATATACAGAATATAACTACTATAATACTGCTCCTATATACAAGAATATAATTATTATAATACTGCCTCCTATTTTAAGAATGTGGGACTTGTGTTTGTGGACTCATTGGCCATTTGGGTGGCTAAGTATATTTTAATTGTTGATATCAAATTGAAATCGTTTTCTGGGTTTTATTTTTTATAACATAATAAAAAAATATTGTTTATCATTTTCTTCGAGAAGAAGTATAAGGGCATGTTCAGACATGGCTGAATTGCAGTGGAAATCCATAGCAGACTTTTTCAAAATACTTTCTATGGCTTTTTATGCAACTTTGTGCAGGCTTTGTGGAAAAAGCCATGGCGGAAAATAGGATGCGGTGAAGAATTTTTATTCCGCAGCATACATGGCCGTCAGCGGAGAAGCAGAGGATTTCACTGCGGATTTCAGCCTTTGCAAAGCAAAGACTGAAATCTGTGGCAAGTCCGCAACATCTGAATTACCTCTCAAATATGCAAATGTTGCTGCAGATTCGTTACATAATTGGGACGAATTTTGCAGCAAAATCTGCAGCGGAAAAATTCTGCAACGTCTGAACATGGCCTTAAAGTCTTCCTCAGGTGACCGCCATATGCAGACAATAGGGTACAAGAGACTGATAGACGTAATAGGGAGATTAGGGGCTGTGACCATTTGTTGAGAGTTGATAAGGTCCATTGTGTGACCAGGGAAGCGATTGAGATCAGAGCTGCCCGTTCAGTGTCGTTGAGACAATTAAAACCTTAGGAAATAAGATAATGAGATGAATTGGAACGTTCTTGATGTTCTTCTGTGTCTACTTGATATATGACTTGTCTAGTAGAAAAGGGTTCGAAATCAGTATTGATTATTTTATCGTGGCAATTGATCAAACACTAAAACACAACAGTGTTGGGAGTCCTAATTCATTACTGCCATTGATACTACTGAGTAGTCAAGTTTGGTGCTATTTTATATCTATTAACCTCTGTTCAGATCAATGCGAAGAGTCTGAAAAGCATAAAGTGTCCACCGACTGCCCGGCATTGTCATTACATAGGGGTCTTATCCTGAAATGTATCATTACTAAACAATTGACATCCATTTCAAAGTAAACCCTATATAGTAAGCAGACCATCCCCCATAATTAAGAGTTCACTCATCAGATATCTATCTATCTATCTATCTATCTATCTATCTATCTATCTATCTATCTATCTATCTATCTATCTATCTATCTATCTATCTATCTATCTATCTATCTATCTCATATCTATCTATCTATCTATCTATCTATCTATCTATCTATCTATCTATCTATCTATCTATCTATCTATCTATCTATCTATCTATCTCATATCTATCTATCTATCTATCTATCTATCTATCTATCTATCTATCTATCTATCTATCTATCTATCTATCTATCTATCTATCTATCTATCTGTCTGTCTGTCTGTCTGTCTGTCTGTCTGTCTGTCTATCTATCTATCTATCTATCTATCTATCTATCTATCTATAGTCATAAGAATGTCATTTATATGTTGGACTATGTAGATATAACCAATTTTCCAAATATATAGTAATTTAAAGTTTTCAATGGTTTATCTAATATTTTTGTTCTTACAAGGCATTTATTATTGTTTATTTCACTTCAGTTCTTATGAACTTCGTCATGTAGCCTAATTCCTTAAGGTGGTCACACATGTACAGAAGACCCAGATTCACCCACTTACTATATATGACCGAACTTGAGTGAGCACTGTACTATGCAGGTGTGTGTACAAGAACCCCAGAATGTTTTCAGTCTTGCACATGTGCAAGCGCAGCAATAAGTGCCTGCACCTTGCAATGCTACACATATACATGCTGTTCAGTACCTGCATAACCGTGCGCAGCAAAGCCGCATGAAAATACGAGTAAGAATGCATGCCAGTTATGTAATCAATACTGCCTTCAATGGACAAGAAAAAACCTACTATAATACTGCTCCTATATACAAGAATATAACTACTATAATACTGCCCTTATATACAAGAATATAACTACTATAATACTGCCCCTATATACAAGAATATAACTACTATAATACTGCTCCTATATACAAGAATATAACTACTATAATACTGTTCCCTATACACAAGAATATAACTACTATAATACTGCCCTTATATACAAGAATATAACTACTATAATACTGCCCCTATGTAAAAGAATATAACTACTATAATACTGCCCATATATACAAGAAAATAACTACTATAATACTGCCCCTATATACAAGAATATAACTACTATAATACTGCCTCCTATATACAAGAATATAACTACTATAATACTGCTCCCTATATACAAGAATATAACTACTATAATACTGCCTCCTATATACAAGAATATAACTACTATAATACTCCCCCCTATATACAAGAATATAACTACTATAATACTGCTCCCTATATACAAGAATATAACTACTATAATACTGCTCCTATATACAAGAATATAACTCCTATAATACTGCCCCTATATACAAGATTATAACTACTATAAGGCTGGGTTCACACGACCATGTTACGTCCGTAAAGTACGGAACGTATTTCTGCCGGAAGACCCGGACCGAACACAGTGCAGGGAGCCGGGCTCCTAGCATCATAGTGATGTACGATGCTAGGAGTCCCTGCCTCGCTTGCAGGACAACTGTCCCGTACTGTAATCATGAGTACAGTACGGGACAGTAGTTCCACGCAGAGGCAGGGACTCCTAGCGTCGTACATCACTATGATGCTAGGAGCCCGGCCCCCTGCACTGTGTTCGGTCTGGGTCTTCCGGCCGAAATACGTTCCGTACATTACGGACGTAACATGGTCGTGTGAACCCAGCCAAATACTGCCCCCTATGTACAAGAATATAACTACTACAATACTGCCCCTATACACAAGAATATAACTGCTATAATACTGCTCCTATATACAAGAATATTACTACTATAATACTGCTCCTATATACAAGAATATAACTACTATAATACTTCCCCCTATGTACAGGAATATAACTACTATAATACTGACTCCTATATACAAGAATATAACTACTATAATACTGCCCCTATATACAAGAATATAACTACTATAATACTGCTCCTATATACAAGAATATAACTACTATAATACTGCCTCCTATATACAAGAATATAACTACTATAATACTGCCTCTTATATACAAGAATATAACTACTATAATACTGCCTCCTATATACAAGAATATAACTACTATAATACTGCTCCTATATACAAGAATATAACTACTATAATACTGCCCCCTATATACAATAATATAATTACTATAATACTGCTCCTATATACAAGAATATAACTACTATAATACTGCCCCTATATACAAGAATATAACTACTATAATAATTCCTCCTATATACAAGAATATAACTACTATAATACTACCCCTATATACAAGAATATAACTACTATAATAATGCCTCCTATATACAAGAATATAACTACTATAATACTGCTCCTATATACATGATTATAACTACTATAATACTGCTCCTATATACAAGAATATAACTATTATAATACTGCCTCCTATATACAAGAATATAACTACTATAATACTGCCCCCTATATACAAGAATATAACTACTATAATACTGCCCCCTATATACAAGAATATAACTACTATAATACTGCTCCCCATGTACAAGAATATAACTACTATAATACTGCTCCTATATACAAGAATATAACTACTATAATGCTGCTCCCTATATACAAGAATATAACTACTATAATACTGCTCCTATATACAAGAATATAACTACTATAATACTGCCCCCTATATACAAGAAAATAACTACTATAACACTTCCCACTATATACAAGAATATAACTACTGTAATACTGCCCCCTATAAACAAGAATATTACTACTATAATACTGCCCCTATATACATGAATATAACTACTATAATACTTCCCACTATATACAAGAATATAACTACTGTAATACTGCCCCTATATACAAGAATATAACTACTATAATACTGCCCCCTATAAACAAAAATATTACTACCATAATACTGCCCCTATATACATGAATATAACTACTATAATGCTGCCCCCTATATACAAGAATATAACTACTATAATACTGTCCCCTATATACAAGAATATAACTACTATAATACTGCTCCTATATACAAGAATATAACTACTATAATACTGCTCCTATATACACGAATAAAACTACTATAATACTGCTCCTATATACAAGAATATAACTACTATAATATTGCTCCTATATACAAGAATATAACTACTATAATACTGCTCCTATATACAAGAATATAACTACTATAATACTGCTGCTATATACACACACGAATAAAACTACTATAATACTGCCCCTATGTAAAAGAATATAACTACTATAATACTGCCCGTATATATACAAGAAAATAACTACTATAATACTGCCCCTATATACAAGAATATAACTACTATAATACTGCTCCCTATATACAAGAATATAACTACTTTAATACTGCTCCTATATACAAGAATATAACTACTATAATACTGCCCCTATATACAAGATTATAACTACTATAAGGCTGAGATCACACGACCATGTTACGTCCGTAAAGTACGGAACATATTTCGGCCGGAAGACCCGGACCGAACACAGTGCAGGGAGCCGGGCTCCTAGCATCATAGTGATGTACGATGCTAGGAGTCCCTGCCTCGCTTGCAGGACAACTGTCCCGTACTGTAATCATGAGTACAGTACGGGACAGTAGTTCCACGCAGAGGCAGGGACTCCTAGCGTCGTACATCACTATGATGCTAGGAGCCCGGCCCCCTGCACTGTGTTCGGTCCGGGTCTTCCGGCCGAAATACGTTCCGTACATTACGGACGTAACATGGTCGTGTGAACCCAGCCTAATACTGCCCCCTATGTACAAGAATATAACTACTACAATACTGCCCCTATACACAAGAAAATAACTGCTATAATACTGCTCCTATATACAAGAATATTACTACTATAATACTGCTCCTATATACAAGAATATAACTACTATAATACTGCTCCTATATACAAGAATATAACTACTATAATACTTCCCCCTATGTACAGGAATATAACTACTATAATACTGCCTCCTATATACAAGAATATAACTACTATAATACTGCCTCTTATATACAAGAATATAACTACTATAATACTGCCTCCTATATACAAGAATATAACTACTATAATACTGCTCCTATATACAAGAATATAACTACTATAATACTGCTCCTATATACACGAATAAAACTACTATAATACTGCCCCTATGTAAAAGAATATTACTACTATAATACTGCTCCTATATACACGAATATAAATACTATAATACTGCTCCTATATACACACACAAATAAAACTACTATAATACTGCCCCCTATATACAAGAATATAACTACTATAATACTGCCCCTATATACAAAAATATAACTACTATAATACTGCCCCTATACACAAGAAAATAAAAACTTTAATGCTGCCCCTATATAAAAGACTATAATTACTATAATACTGCGTCTATATACAAGAATATAACTACTATAATACTGCCTCCTATATACAAGAATATAACTACTATAATACTGCCCCTATATGCAAGAATATAACTACTATAATACTGCCCCTATATACAAGAATATAACTACTATAATACTGCTCCTATATACAAGAATATAACTACTATAATACTGCCCTTATATACAAGAATATAACTACTATAATACTGCTCCTATATACAAGAATATAACTACTATAATACTGCCCCTATATACAAGAGAATAACTACTATAATACTGCCCCCTATATACAAGAATATAGCTACTATAATACTGCTCCTATATACAAGAATATAACTACTATACTACTGCCCCTATATACAAGAATATAACTACTATAATACTGCCCCTATCTATAAGAATATAACTACTATAATACTGCTCCCTATATACAATAATATAACTACTATAATACTGCCCCTATACACAAGAATATAACTACTATAATACTGCTCCTATATACAAGAATATAACTACTATAAGGGCATGCCCACACGTGGCGGATTTCCTCCGCAACTGTCCGCATCAATGCCGCACAGAATCTGCGTTGCAGATTCTGCGGCGGATCTGCCCAAAATGTGCAGTAAATTGATGCGGACTAGCTGCTGCGGACTGCGGTAAAAGTGCTTCTCTTCTCTCTATCAGTGCAGGATAGAGAGAAGGGCCAGCACTTTCCCTAGTGAAAGTAAACGAATTTCATACTTACCGGCCGTTGTCTTGGTGACGCGTTCCTCTTTCGGCATCCAGCCCGACCTCCCTGGATGACGCGGCAGTCCATGTGACCGCTGCAGCCTGTGATTGGCTGCAGCCGTCACTTAGACTGAAACGTCATCCTGGGAAGCCGGACTGGAGACAGAAGCAGGGAGTTCTCGGTAAGTATGAACTTCTATTTTTTTTGCAGGTTGCTGTATATTGGGATCGGTAGTCACTGTCCAGGGTGCAGAAACAGTTACTGCCGATCGCTTAACTCTTTCAGCACCCTGGACAGTGACTATTTACTGACGTCTCCTAGCAACGCTCCCGTAATTACGGGAGCCCCATTGACTTCCTCAGTCTGGCTGTAGACCTAGAAATACATAGGTCCAGCCAGAATGAAGAAATGTCATGTCAAAAAAGCAAGACGCATCCGCAGCACACATAACATGTGCATGACATCTGCGGACTTCATTGCGGAAATTAGAATCTCCATTGAAGTCAATGGAGAAATTCCGCCATGAGTCCGCAACCAGTCCGCCACAACTCCGCAACATCCAGTGCATGCTGCGGACACCAAATTCCGCACCGCAGCCTATGCTCCGCAGTGGAATTTTCCGCTTCGTCTAAACGAACCCTACTAAATAGAAGTGGAAGTCAATGGAGAAACGGCTCCGCTGCGGATTAACGCTGCGGAGTATACGCAGCGGAATTCAAGAGCAATTTACGCCACGTGTGGCTTTGCCCTAATTCTGCCTCCTATATACAAGAATATAACTACTATAATACTGCCCCCTATATACAAGAATATAACTACTATAATACTGCGCCTATATACAAGAATATAACTACTATAATACTGCCCCTATATACAAGAATATAACTACTTTAATACTGACCCTTATATACAAGAATATAACTACTATAATACTGACCCTTATATACAAGAATATAACTACTATAATACTGCTCCTATATACAAGAATATAACTACTATAATACTGCCCCTATACACAAGAATATAACTACTATAATACTGCCCCCTATATACAAGAATATAACTACTATAGTACTGCCTCCTATATACAAGAATATAACTACAATAATACTGCTCCTATATACAAGAATATAACTACTATAATACTGCTCCTCTATACAAGAATATAACTACTATAATACTGCCCCCTATATACAAGAATATAACTACTATAGTACTGCCTCCTATATACAAGAATATAACTACTATAATACTGCCCCTATATACAAGAATATAAATACTATAATACTGCCCCCTATGTACTAGAATATAACTACTATAATACTCCCTCCTATATACAAGAATATAACTACTATAATACTGCCCCTATATACAGGAATATAACTACTATAATACTGCCCCCTATGTACAAGAATATAACTAATATAATACTGCCCCCTATATACAAGAATATAACTACTATAATACTGCCCCCTATATACAAGAATATAACTACTATAATACTCCCTCCTATATACAAGAATATAACTACTATAATACTGCCCCCTATATACAAGAATATATCTACTATAATACTGCCCCCTATATACAAGAATATAACTACTATAATACTGCCCCTATATACAAGAATATAACTACTATAATACTGACCCTATATACAAGAATATAACTACTATAATACTGCCTCTTATATACAAGAATATAACTACTATAATACTGCTCCTATATACAAGAATATAACTACTATAATACTGCCTCCTATATACAAGAATATAACTACTATAATACTGCCCCCTATATACAAGAATATAACTACTATAATACTGCCTCTATATACAAGAATATAACTACTATAATACTGCTCCCTATATACAAGAATATAACTACTATAATACTGCTCCTATATATACAAGAATATAACTACTATAATACTGCCCCTATATACAAGAATATAACTACTATAATACTGCCCCTATATACAAGAATATAACTACTATAATACTGCTCCTATATACAAGAATATAACTACTATAATACTGCCTCTATATACAAGAATATAACTACTATAATACTGCCCCCTATATAGAAGAATATAACTACTATAATACTGCTCCCTATATACAAGAATATAACCACTATAATACTGTCCCTATGTACAAAAATATAACTACTATAATACTGCCCCTATATACAAGAATATAACTATTATAATACTGCCCCCTATATACAAGAATATAACTACTATTATACTGCCTCCTATATACAAGAATATAACTACTATAATACTGCTCCTATGTAAAGGATCTGCCAGGCACAGCTTCGGGGTTAACTTCCATGGTTAATCAGTCTTCACCTGAGTCTATCTCTCTGAGACTGACTCCAGCTTCCACCACTCAGGCTGGCAGGCTTAGGAGTGGGAGAGCCTATCACAGCCTGGCCAGACTCAGCTAGCTCCCGCCCTCTGTCTATTTATACCTGCCTTTCCTGTTCCTCCTTGCTTGTGATTTTTTCTGTGTGGTTTCCTGGCCCAGCTACAGCTCCTAACAATTTGATCCTGCTCCATTCTGACCCTGGCTTTCTGACTACTCTTCTGCTCAGCGTTTGGTACCTCGTGCTCTCCTGGTTTGACTTGGCTCGTTCACCACTCTGTTGCTCACGGTGTTGCCGTGGGCAACTGCCCCTTTCCCTTTGCTTTATATTCCATTGTATGTTTGTCTCGTGCACTTACTGAGCGTAGGGACCGCCGCCCAGTTGTACCCCGTCGCCTATGGCGGGTCGTTGCAAGTAGGCAGGGACAGAGTGGCGGGTAGATTAGGGCTCACTTGTCCGTTTCCCTACCCCTATCATTACATAATCACAAGCCCATATACCTAGTCTACCCTGGTCCCTGTCACTACTATGGACCCCCTTGAGACCCAGGCTCAGCAAATGCAGGGTCTCTCCCTACAGGTTCAGGCCCTGGCTCAGAAGGTCAACCAGCCTGATGCTACCTTGGTAGTTCCCCTCACCTCAACTCCTGAACCCCACCTCAAGTTGCCCGACCGGTTCTCAGGGGACCGGAGGGCTTTTCTCTCCTTTCGGGAGAGTTGCAGGCTTTACTTTCGCTTAAAGCCCCACTCCTCAGGTTCTGAGAGCCAGCGAGTGGGTATAATTATGTCCCGGCTCCAGGACGGGCCCCAAGAATGGGCCTTCTCCTTGGCTCCTGACGCCCCTGAACTTTCCTCCGTTGATCTTTTCTTTTCTGCTCTCGGACTCATTTATGACGAGACTGACAAGACTGCCTTTGCCGAGAGTCAGCTGGTGACCTTACATCAGGGTTAGAGACCTGTTGAGGAGTATTGTTCTGACTTTAGGAAGTGGTGCGTAGCTTCTCGGTGGAATGACCCTGCCTTAAGGTGCCAGTTTAGGTTGGGTCTGCCGAATGCCCTGAAAGACCTGCTAGTTAGCTATCCCTCTTCTGACTCCCTAGACCAGGTTATGGCTTTAGCGGTACGACTTGACCGACGTCTCAGGGAACGACAACGCGAACGTTTATGTGTTTTCTCCTCCGACTCCCCCATGATGCCTCCCGAGGTTCCGTTGCTTTGTTCTTCCCCGGAAGACTCAGAGGTACCTATGCAACTCGGGGCCTTCGTGTCCCCCCAACAACGTAGAGATTTCCGCAGGAAGAATGGTCTCTGCTTCTACTGTGGGGATGACAAGCATCAAGTGAACAACTGTCCTAAGCGTAAGAATTCAGCCGGAGAACTTCCGCGCCTAAGTGATCATCGGGGAGGTCACTTGGGCGCACAGGTATTTCCCGTAAATATGAAACGTAATAAGATCTTGCTTCCCTTTCAGGTCTCTTTTGGTGGTAGGTCTGCTACCGGCAGCGCCTTCGTGGATTCAGGGTCCTCTGCTAATATCATGTCTGTGGAATTTGCTATGTCTCTTGCTATGCCTTTGATTGATTTGCCTAAACCTGTCCCGGTAGTGGGTATCGACTCCACTCCTCTTGCTAATGGTTATTTTACACAGCATACCCCTGTTTTTGAACTCCTTGTTGGCTCCATGCATTTGGAGCAGTGCTCTGTACTGTTGATGCAGGGATTATCGTCCGATTTGGTTTTAGGCCTTCCCTGGTTGCAGTTGCATAATACCACGTTTGACTGGAATACTGGGGAGCTTACCAAATGGGGTAATGAATGTTTGACGTCATGTTTTTCTGTTAATTCTATTTCTCCCCCTGAGGAGGTGAACACGCTACCTGAGTTTGTTCGGGACTTCGCTGATGTTTTTTCTAAGGAGGCCTCTGAAGTGTTACCTCCTCATAGAGAATACGATTGCGCTATCGAATTGGTACCAGGAGCTAAGCTTCCTAAGGGTAGGATATTTAATCTTTCTTGTCCCGAACGTGAAGCCATGAGAGAGTATATCCAGGAATGCCTGGCCAAGGGTTACATTCGCCCCTCTACTTCTCCGGTAGGTGCTGGCTTCTTCTTCGTAGGGAAGAAGGATGGTGGTCTTAGGCCATGCATTGACTACTGTAACCTGAATAAGGTCACTGTAAGGAACCAGTATCCCCTTCCTTTGATTCCTGATCTCTTTAATCAGGTTCAGGGGGCCCAATGGTTCTCTAAGTTTGATCTACGGGGGGCGTATAACCTTATCCGCATCAAAGAGGGGGATGAGTGGAAGACTGCGTTTAACACGCCCGAAGGTCATTTCGAATACCTCGTCATGCCCTTTGGGTTGTGTAATGCTCCTGCGGTCTTCCAGAATTTCATAAATGAGATTTTGAGAGATTACCTGGGGATATTTCTTGTAGTGTACCTTGATGACATACTGGTGTCTTCCAAGGACTGGCCCTCCCACACTGAGCATGTCAGGAAGGTGCTCCAGGTCCTTCGGGAAAACAAACTGTTTTCAAAAACCGAAAAATGTGTGTTTGGGGTACAGGAGATACCATTTTTGGGTCAAATCCTCACTCTTCATGAATTCCGCATGGACCCCGCCAAGGTTCAGGCTGTGGCGGAATGGGTCCAACCTGCCTCCCTGAAGGGGTTACAGTGTTTTTTGGGGTTCGCTAATTATTACAGGAGATTCATTGCTAACTTCTCGGTCATCGCTAAGCCTCTTACGGACCTCACACCTCGCAAAGGTGCTGATCTCCTCCACTGGTCTCCAGAGGCTGTCCAGGCTTTTGAGGTCCTTAAGAAGTGCTTTATCTCGGCCCCGGTGCTGGTTCAGCCCAACCAAATGGAGCCATTTATCGTGGAAGTTGACGCATCCGAGGTGGGAGTGGGAGCTGTCTTGTCCCAGGATACCAGGTCCCTCACCCATCTCCGCCCCTGTGCCTACTTCTCCAGGAAGTTTTCGCCCACTGAGAGTAACTATGATATTGGCAACCGCGAACTCTTAGCCATTAAATGGGCATTTGAAGAGTGGCGCCACTTGCTGGAGGGGGCTAGGCACCAGGTAACGGTCCTTACCGACCACAAGAATCTGGTTTTCCTAGAATCTGCCCGGAGGCTAAACCCGAGACAAGCTCGATGGGCGCTATTTTTTACCAGATTCAACTTTTTGGTTACCTATAGGGCTGGGTCTAAAAATATTAAGGCCGATGCACTGTCGCGTAGCTTCATGGCCAGCCCTCCTTCGGAGGAAGATCCTGCTTGTATTTTGCCTCCCGGTATAATCATTTCTTCTATTGATTCTGATTTAGTCTCTGAAATTGCAGCTGATCAAGGTTCAGCTCCCGGGAACCTTCCTGAGGACAAGCTGTTTGTTCCCCTGCAATACCGGCTAAGGGTACTTAGGGAAAATCATGACTCCGCACTATCTGGTCATCCAGGCATCCTGGGTACCAAACACCTCATTGCCAGAAACTATTGGTGGCCTGGGTTGCCTAAAGACGTTAAGGCCTACGTCGCCGCTTGTGAGGTTTGTGCTAGGTCCAAGACTCCCAGGTCCCGACCAGCGGGCTTACTACGTTCGTTGCCCATTCCCCAGAGACCTTGGACACATATCTCCATGGATTTTATCACCGATTTGCCTCCATCCCAAGGCAAGTCGGTGGTGTGGGTGGTAGTAGACCGCTTCAGTAAGATGTGCCACTTTGTGCCCCTCAAGAAACTACCCAACGCCAAGACGTTAGCCACCTTGTTTGTCAAACACATCCTGCGTCTCCATGGGGTCCCTGTCAATATTGTTTCGGACAGAGGGGTACAATTTGTTTCTTTGTTTTGGAGAGCCTTCTGTAAGAAGTTGGAGATTGATCTGTCCTTCTCCTCTGCTTTCCATCCTGAAACCAATGGCCAAACTGAGAGGACTAATCAATCTCTAGAACAATATCTAAGGTGTTTTATCTCTGACTGTCAATATGATTGGGTCTCATTCATTCCCCTCGCTTAATTTTCCCTTAATAACTGGGTCAGTAACTCATCAGGGGTCTCCCCCTTTTTCTGTAATTTTGAGTTTAATCCACGGTTCTCCTCCGTTTCACCTGGTAGTTCCAACAATCCCGAGGTAGAGGTCATTCATCGGGAACTTTGCACAGTCTGGGCCCAGGTTCAGAAGAACCTAGAGGCGTCCCAGAGCGTACAAAAAACTCAGGCTGATAGAAAACGTTCTGCTAACCCCTTGTTTATGGTCGGGGATCTGGTGTGGTTATCATCTAGGAACTTGCGTCTTAAGGTCCCGTCCAAGAAGTTTGCTCCCCGGTTTATTGGGCCGTATAAGGTCATTGAAGTCCTCAATCCTGTCTCCTTCCGGCTGGAGTTACCCCCATCTTTTCGTATACACGATGTCTTTCATGCCTCCCTCCTTAAACGCTGCTCCCCGTCCTTGGCTCCCTCGAGGAAACCTCCTGTTCCCGTTCTCACCCCTAAGGGGGTGGAATTCGAGGTGGCCAAGATTGTGGACAGCAAGATGGTCCAAGGCTCCCTCCAGTACCTGGTCCATTGGAGAGGATACGGGACTGAGGAGAGGACTTGGGTACCCGCCCGGGATGTTCACGCTGGGGTATTGGTCAGGAAGTTCCACCTTCGTTTCCCCAGTAAACCAGGTCCACTTAGAAAGGGTCCGGTGGCCCCTCATAAAAGGGGGGGTACTGTAAAGGACTTCCATAGGTAATCAGTCTTCACCTGAGTCTATCTCTCTGAGACTGACTCCAGCTTCCACCACTCAGGCTGGCAGGCTTAGGAGTGGGAGAGCCTATCGCAGCCTGGCCAGACTCGGCTAGCTCCTGCCCTCTGTCTATTTATACCTGCCTTTCCTGTTCCTCCTTTGCTTGTGATTCTTTCCATGTGGTTTCCTGGCCCAGCTTCAGCTCCTAACAATTTGATCCTGCTCCATTCTGACCCTGGCTTTCTGACTACTCTTCTGCTCAGCGTTTGGTACACTCCGCTGTAAATTCGTTCATGTTCATTGAATTTCACCACATATTCCGGCTCAGATTCTCATTTTGTCATGTGAAATACAACTTAATTACCATTACATTTACTAACTTACCTTGGACTAACTTTAATTAGAATTTTAATGTATAGCCCGTGTTTAAAATGTTATGACATTTCCAAGGCTCTTACCTGAGATGATTCTGCTACCCAGTAATTCCTTTTACCTCCTAAAACTGACACCTTTGAATCTCCTAGAACTCTTGCACTTATTTAAGACACAAATCTGCATCTTATCCTCAGAACAGTTTCATTACGAGAACTTTTTGGGTTATAATCTACCACTTTCATGCGTACTTAATTAGCGTTGATTTTGATACATTAATATTATTTTTTTAAATAAAATATATGCTTACGGTAAGGGGATCACCATCTCTGTCCTTGTAATGTGGTGGTCAGCTTGCTAGGGGGCGCAGTATACAGATCTGTCCATCTTTACCTTCGCTTGAATTTTGTGAAAGATTATAATTTCTCATTATACAAATTTGATACATTCTTGCGACATTAGAAACATGGGAGCCAATAGGCGATTGATGGTTGTCCGATGCCGTCCATCAAGGAATTCGGCAGAGGTATATGTGTGTGCAATTGATAAAAAAACGTATACGTACCGCGTGATAAATGTTCTATGACTACGGGCGATGGACGATTGTCAGATACCATCCGTTGTAGCATCTGTCCGATGTTTACTTTATTTTAACACGTGCCACTTATCTCGGGAAATGTTGAGCCAAGAGACAAGTTAAAGGAGGACACATCTATATCTATTGACCTTTTAAATTTACGTATGCGCAGTTAGTGCGGCCTCTCTGTCATTAGTATATGGCCTCTATTTCCTCTTTTAACTGCGAACTGCCAAAGGATGTTAAATGCCCGGCCGGCTGCGAATGACTCTGCACGGAAATCTTGCAGCTGCAAGACAGGGGAGACGGTGTATTACCTTCCTTGCCTTCATGAGTATACGGCGCCCAATGGGGTAGATTTATTAAGATCGGCATTCTATATGGTAGTCTTAATAAACAATTCGTTAGCGTAAGATGCAAAACATTAAGAATGCCTCCTAATAAATGTGTTGCATCTTTTGGCTGGCCACGCTCTACAATTGTGGCGCAACAACCAAGGCTGTGCGCCATCCATTCCTCCCTTACCATCGGACATAAAATAAAAAATGAGTATGTTATATTCACCTCTATGCATCTTCCCTACGGTTCCCCTCAGGCTCCCTCAGCATGCTGCGGCTCAAACAAAGTCCTGATACTAAGCGTAAAATGCCCAAAGTGGACATTTTCAACGCAAATTGCAATTTTTGGGCCCTTCTACGATTTTTCTATGCCAGAAAACTGGCATACAAAGGTTGATAAATTCCCACCCATTGAGCGCCATGTATATAAATCAGGAAAAGTTCATGATACTTCCAGCTTCTGTCCCGGCGATCACGTGATCTCCGGGTGCCGGGTATCTGCAGAAGCTCCAGATCAGCTCTGCAGTGTTTCAGGAGGCCAAATCTCTGCTGTAGTTGGGGTTTAATCGTCAGCCCTGGGTACAGGGCAAATCAGAAATAAACGAAAAAATATTGTAATGTTAAAATGCCTTACAAAAGTCCTCTATGGCCAAATTGGGAAACAATGTATAAAATAAAAGTAAAGATAAATAACAAAGAAAACCAAACAAAAAAAAAACACAGTTAGTCCAAACATTCTAGCTTTGTCCCCAATGACCCAAAGCCGTACATCCTACTACTTTAAAGCATATTTTAGTGTCATTTTATGCATTCAAACAAAAGTGAAAAAAAATATGTGAAAAACATACATTTATTTTCTTTTACATTGTCTCCTGAGTTCACCAAAAAATACTAATATAAATTACTCAAATTTTTTTATACGTATCACAAGAAAAAGACACAAAAATTATTTGAATAACCAAACGAGAAAAAAAAAAGGTTTTAGTTTTCTAATCCGCATGTACTAAAAAGAACAAAATGAATGAAGGGAAATGACCTGATCTTGAACTGGTTACCAGGCATATATATAATAGGTACAGATAGTACTACCTCCTTGTCTCTCTCTGTAAATGATGTAGATATAAATAGTACCATCTGTCTGTCTCTTTATGTAAAGGATGTAGGTACAGATAGTACTGCCTCCTTGTCTCTTTCTATCAGTAAGGCCCTATTCACACAACAGGGATTCCCGGCCACCACACAGCCACAGTATGAACAATAGACCCCAAATGGGGCTATTCACACGACCGATTTTTTGATCACCCCTGTGGCCAGTGATTCCTCTCTCTTAGAAGTCCCTGACTTCACTGTCCATGTATGGACAGTGACGTCAGGGACTTCTCCTGAAGTGGAAGCCCCGGTCACAGCCGTCCCTGACACAGCTGTGGCCAGTGATTCCACTCTAGAAGAAGTCACTGTCCATATATAAACAGTGAAGTCTGTGACTTCTCCTGGAGCGGAATCACCGGACGATGGGCCGCTGTGGCCGGGGATTCCGCTTCAGGAGCAGGGGACCATTCCAGGAGAAGTCCATTAAGTCACTGTCCATATATGGACTTCCCCTGGAGCGGTCTCCTACAGTGGCACTATCTACAGGAAGGGGGGTGCCATCTACAGCGGGCGGGCATTTACGGGGTTGCTATGTACAAGGGGGCTTTGTGGTACCTACAGGGGGGATGTGTGGCACTACCTACAAGGGGGCAGTGGCAGTATCGACAGGGGGCTGTGTGTGGCAATATCTACAGGGGCTGTGTGGCATTATCTGCAGAGAGCAGTGTGTGGCATTATGTACAGGGGGGCTGTGGCACTACCTACAGGAGGCTGTGTGGCATTATCTGCAGAGAGCAGTGTCACGATCTAGGGTATGTGGACCCACTAGGCCGCTCCGCCGTAGCAAAGAGGCAGCTGGCCAACTCACAGTCTATGCACAGTCTTGTGGAAGAGGTGCATAGCACAAGGGTACCTGAGATAGTCCAGACAACGGCAGTTCTCCGGCACAGATGGGGCTAGGTGTGGCCGGTTGCGCCAGACGTGGCGGATGGCACTAGGGATGGCAGATGACACTAGACATGGTGTATCCAGCAGGCGGCATGACACGACTCCGATACAAAGCAGGCTCAGGAATGAAACACAGCATGGCATACAGGAGATAGGATGCAGGGAACTGGAACACTGGGAGCAGGAAAACACTAAGGGTATGTTCACACGCACTAATTACGGACGTAATTCGGGCGTTTTTTCCCCGAATTACGTCCGAAAATAGCGCCTCAATAGCGTTGACAAACATCTGCCCATTGAAAGCAATGGGCAGACGTTTGTCTGTTCACACGAGGCTTATATTTACGCGCCGCTGTCAAATGACGGCGCGTAATTAGACGCCCGCGTCAAAGAAGTGACCTGTCACTTCTTTGGGCGTAATTGGAGCCGTTACTCATTGACTCCAATGAATAGCAGCGCCAATTACGTCCGTAATGGACGCGGCGTTCAAGCGCCTGCACATGCCGTTAAGGCTGAAATTACGGGGATGTTTTCAGGCGGAAACATCCCCGTAATTTCAGCCGTTACGAACGCTGTCGTGTGAACATACCCTAAAGGGACCATTTGCAATATAGGCATGGGAAAAGTGCAAACACGCTCAGGCAAGGAGTGGAAGGGTGGAGCCCTTCTTATAGTCCAGGATGAACAGGGGTTAATTAAGGAACTTTAACACTCAGAGCAGGGTCGGACGTCAGCGAAAGCTGTTGTCTCCTAGGAGGGAGACGCTGGGGGGATGCCAACGGTCTGTGGTGGCGGCCGTCACAAGGTTAGGAACTGCGGCGGTCCGTGACCATGGCCGTGACAAGCAGTGTGTGGCATTATCTACAGGTGGGCTGTGGCAGTATCTACAAGGGTCTGTGTGGCATTATTTACAGAGGGCAGTGTGTGGCATTATCTACAGGGGTTGTGTGGCATTATCTACAGTGGGCAATGTGTGGCATTATCTATAGTGGGCAGTGTGTGGCATTATCTACAGGGACTGTGTAGCATTATCCACAGAGGGAAGTGTGTGTAAAAAAAAATGGACAAATTAAATTCATCCGTTTTTAAAACGGACAGGAAAAAAAACTGATGCAAAACGGGTCAAAATCGGCCATTAAAAACAGAAACACAGCCCAGAACGGAAACAGAACGGATGCAAAATGGATGCAAAATGGCCGAGAGAAACAGACCAAAACGGACGTTTTTATCGGCCGACACTCGCACCCTGTCGTGGGAATAGAGCCTAAATAATAGAGGTACAGATAGTATAGCCTCCCTGTCTCTCCCTGTATATAATGGTGCTACAGATCTTACTACTTCCCTGTCTCTCCCTGTAAATCGTGTAGGTACAATTAGTACTGCCTCCCTGTCTCTTTCTGTAAATGATGTAGGTACAGATAGTACTGCCTCCCCGTCTCTCTCTGGAAATAATGGTGCTACAGATCTTACTACTTCCCTGTCTCTCCCTGTAAATGGTGTAAGTACAATTAGTACTGCCTCCCTGTCTCTCCCTGTAATTGATGTAGGTACAGATAGTACTGCCTCCCTGTCTCTCCCTGTAATTGATGTAGGTACAGATAGTACTGCCTCCCTGTCTCTCCCTGTAATTGATGTAGGTACAGATAGTACTGCCTCCCTGTCTCTCCCTGTAAATAATGGTGCTATAGATCTTACTACTTCCCTGTCTCTCCCTGTATATGATGTAGGTATAGATAGTACTGCCTTCCTGTCTCTCCCTGCAAAACATGTAAGTAAACTATGTTGGTAATGATAGTACTGCCTCCCCTTCTCTTCCTGCAAAACATGTAAGTAGAGATAGTATTTCCACTTCTTGTAAATAATGTAGTTACAGATAGTACTGCCTTCCTATCTCGCCCTTTAAATGGTGTCATTATTGATAGTACTGCCTCCCTGTCTCTCCATGTAAAAGTATGTAGGAACAGATATTCTTGCCATCCTGTCTCTTTCTGTATATGATGTAGGCATTGATGGTACTATCTCCCTGTTTAGCAACAATGTATGTTAAAGAATATACACATATTTGATAGCATTATACATGAAACAGAGAAAGAGGATTATAATAATTATTTGGGTAAATTTTTTTAAAAATAAATTAGAAAAGAGAACAAGAAGGAAATTAGCATTTTTCGTATTTTTGCCATTTCCCCCTATATAAACAGAAAGAATTATACACAAAAAGAGCTCCTCTAGCAAGTAGTATAAAGGGTTAGATGCTATAGGCGTAAAGCATACTACCAAAATAATCTATTAGGAAGGCACTCCTGGATAAGCATTTTATACACAGGGAAGAACAGGGAGTATAGAAGCCATATAATAAAAATAAACCTTTATTACATAAATTATACACATAACACAAAAGAATTTTAAAAAGGTACAGTTGGAAAGAGTGACTCTGAAATTTCCAATGCAGACGGGCAGGCTCAGTAAGTCAGGTGTAAACATACAGGAAGATTACCATTGTCATGTGTGAACAAGAGCAAACATGGATACTAAAGAGCATGACATGATGTAAAAGAATACAAATCAGAAACACAATAAATGCATGTGCAGGTTTCTGAGTCGCATCCTATAGTAAGCAAAGTAAGGCAGTCAACGCTCAATCACATGATTGTTAAGGTTTGCAAGTATGACCCAAATGAAAAAGTGTATCTTACCCATACTGAAGTGTATTCGGAGCCTGACGGACGTATGGAAAACCCCAACGCGCGTTTCGCGGTGTGCTTCCTCAAGGGGTATACAGTGTCTAGTTCAGAACAGCCTTAAATACTATAGAAAACAGGTGTGTGCGATATCACCTGATCCAAGGAGAGTGCAGCGCATATCTTCCGCCGACAACCGGATGTGAGGCATGCCCCACTTCCAAGCCCCAGCGCCGTAGCGCATATCAAGGGTCCCCGACGCGTACAGGGACCCCGGACATGCGCAGTGCGCTACAGGGGCGGGAACGGGGCGTCAACACAGCGGTGACGAACGGGAGAGACGCGCTTCTCATTGGACGAGGAACGCGGCGGAGAGGTAAGGGAATCCCATAGGTCAGTTTTACGTTCTGAGTGGATATCATATGTGTTGTGTCAGTTTACAGTTCTATGAGAAACAGGGAGTGTATGCATACACGAATAAGAGTGAATGCATAAGTAAAGGTGAACAAAGAAAAGAGACACATTATACTCCCTTCATAGAAGAGATAGAGTGTCTTAAATATGTGGGTATATAGTGATTGCCACTAACTTAGTTACAAACAAGTGAGCACAAATTTTATGCACAATGTGACAGAATAACATACAGATAAAACTACATCATATTGGTACCCCATAATTATACAGGATAAGTGAACGACAAGCCTTTATAATGAGTGGGTGAGGCCGAATGTTTCCAATAATAAATTGTACACATGGGGCCAACTAAAGAAATAGATAAAAAGAGAAAGTGGGAAATACATTATCTCATTACATAGAATAGTAAAAAATATGCTATCATCACAAATAGAAACATGCCCTAAGAGAAGGGAACTATTATCAGTACATCATCGAGCGTAAAAAGGGGTTGATGACACTATACACAACAGATATTTCCTCTCCATCAATACTTCGACCAGGATCCGGTTCTTGGTTAGGAATTCGGTACATTGATGACATCCTTTTTATATGGCAGGGTTCCGAGTATGAACTGGTGGAATTCATGCGGCAATTGAATTTGAACTCAGTCAATATTAAGTTGACCTATAAATCACACAAACAACAAATAGAATTTTTGGACATACAGATTTTTACTGATTGTGATGGATTCCTTCAGACTGATGTCTTTCGGAAGTCCACATCAGTAAATTCTTTGCTGCATGCCACCTCCTTTCATACTCGGTCCACTGTCAGAGCCATCCCGGTTGGGCAGTTCCTCAGGATGAAGCGGATCTGCTCCACCGATAGACTCTTTGAGCGACAGTCAGATGACCTGAAATCCAGATTTACAGATAGAGGATACAGTACACGCCTAATTAAATCTGGCTATAATAGGGCTAGAAGAACTCCGCGCCTCGAGCTCTTACAAAACAAAAGTCATCCCACTGTCGATAACCAAACTCGTTTCATCACGACATATAACAATCAATGGGATAAGATGAGGTCCATTTTAGCACAATATTGGCCCATTCTAAGGTCAGAACCAGCCCTAGCAAAGAGTCTATCGCTAAAACCCATGATGACAGCTAGGAGGAGCAAAAATCTTAAGGACCTCCTGACCAAAAGTCATTATGTACCCAAAACTGTCAATCCCTTTGGCGCACGGGAACCCATAACTGGATGTTACCCATGTGGTGACTGCGTCGCATGCCCAAATATTAGCAGAGCTAATGACTTTAAGACAACAGATGGCAGTAAAACATTTACAATCAGAGATTATATCTCTTGTAGTACTACATACGTTGTATACTATGCCCTATGCGGTTGCCCAAAAATTTATGTGGGCCTAACATCTCGACAGTTGAGGATACGTACTAGGGAGCATGTCAGGGATATTATTGGAGCTAAGAAAATTAGTGATCTAAGACAACTAAAAACGTTACCCAGACATTTTAAAGAATGTCATGATTGCAGCCCAAGATCCCTTATGATTCGTGGTATTGATCGTATACACTGCGGCATCAGAGGGGGCGACCTGAAGAAGGTTCTGGCCCAAAGAGAATGTATGTGGATTGTGAAGCTGGGCTCTATGGTGCCAAATGGCCTCAATGAACAACTGAATTTTGCATCCTTTCTATAAAATTCCTGTAACTATCCTACCACCTTCTGTTCTTGCTTTTAATTTATTTTTAACATGTGTCTTTTACTGTGTCACTTAGGTACTTATTCCATCTGACAGCCTTTATTAGATGCGAATTCCTAACCAAGAACCGGATCCTGGTCGAAGTATTGATGGAGAGGAAATATCTGTTGTGTATAGTGTCATCAACCCCTTTTTACGCTCGATGATGTACTGATAATAGTTCCCTTCTCTTAGGGCATGTTTCTATTTGTGATGATAGCATATTTTTTACTATTCTATGTAATGAGATAATGTATTTCCCACTTTCTCTTTTTATCTATTTCTTTAGTTGGCCCCATGTGTACAATTTATTATTGGAAACATTCGGCCTCACCCACTCATTATAAAGGCTTGTCGTTCACTTATCCTGTATAATTATGGGGTACCAATATGATGTAGTAAAATCTGTATGTTATTCTGTCACATTGTGCATAAAATTTGTGCTCACTTGTTTGTAACTAAGTTAGTGGCAATCACTATATACACACATATTTAAGACACTCTATCTCTTCTATGAAGGGAGTATAATGTGTCTCTTTTCTTTGTTCACCTTTACTTATGCATTCACTCTTATTCGTGTATGCATACACTCCCTGTTTCTCATAGAACTGTAAACTGACACAACACATATGATATCCACTCAGAACGTAAAACTGACCTATGGGATTCCCTTACCTCTCCGCCGCGTTCCTCGTCCAATGAGAAGCGCGTCTCTCCCGTTCGTCACCGCTGAGTTGACGCCCCGTTCCCGCCCCTGTAGCGCACTGCGCATGTCCGGGGTCCCTGTACGCGTCGGGGACCCTTGATATGCGCTACGGCGCTGGGGCTTGGAAGTGGGGCATGCCTCACATCCGGTTGTCGGTGGAAGATATGCGCTGCACTCTCCTTGGATCAGGTGATATCGCACACACCTGTTTTCTATAGTATTTAAGGCTGTTCTGAACTAGACACTGTATACCCCTTGAGGAAGCACACCGCGAAACGCGCGTTGGGGTTTTCCATACGTCCGTCAGGCTCCGAATACACCTCAGTATGGGTAAGATACACTTTTTCATTTGGGTCATACTTGCAAACCTTAAAGAGGCTCTGTCACCAGATTTTGCAGCCCCTATCTGCTATTGCAGCAGATCGGCGCTGCAATGTAGATTACAGTAACGTTTTTATTTTAAAAAAACGAGCATTTTTGGCCAAGTTATGACCGTTTTTGTAGTTATGCAAATGAGGCTTGCAAAAGTCCAAGTGGGTGTGTTTAAAAGTAAAAGTCCAAGTGGGCGTGTATTATGTGCGTACATCGGGGCGTGTTTACTACTATTACTAGCTGGGCGCTCTGATGAGAAGTAACATCCTCTTCTCTTCAGAACGCCCAGCTTCTGACAGTGCAGATCTGTGACGTCACTCACAGGTCCTGCATCGTGACGGCCACATCGGCACCAGAGGCTACAGTTGATTCTGCAGCAGCATCAGCGTTTGCAGGTAAGTCGATCTTACCTGCAAACGCTGATGCTGCTGCAGAATCAACTGTAGCCGATGTGGCCGACACGATGCAGGACTGTCAGAAGCTGGGCGTTCTGAAGAGAAGTGGATGTTACTTCTCATTAGAGCGCCCAGCTAGTGAAAGTATTAAAAACGCCCCGATGTACACACATAATACACGCCCAGTTGGACTTTTACTTTTAAACACACCCACTTGGACTTTTGCAAGCCTCATTTGCATAACTACAAAAACGGTCATAACTTGGCCAAAAATGCTCGTTTTTTTAAAATAAAAACGTTACTGTAATCTACATTGCAGCGCCTATCTGCTGCAATAGCAGATAGGGGTTGCACAATCTGGTGACAGAGCCTCTTTAACAATCATGTGATTGAGCGTTGACTGCCTTACTTTGCTTACTATAGGATGCGACTCAGAAACCTGCACATGCATTTATTGTGTTTCTGATTTGTATTCTTTTACATCATGTCATGCTCTTTAGTATCCATGTTTGCTCTTGTTCACACATGACAATGGTAATCTTCCTGTATGTTTACACCTGACTTACTGAGCCTGCCCGTCTGCATTGGAAATTTCAGAGTCACTCTTTCCAACTGTACCTTTTTAAAATTCTTTTGTGTTATGTGTATAATTTATGTAATAAAGGTTTATTTTTATCATATGGCTTCTATACTCCCTGTTCTTCCCTGTGTATAATAAACAGAAAGAAAAAGAAAAAAAAAAGAAAAGATAATGATCACGTTTTGATACCACATTAATGCCCAATCTATGCTGCAGATAAGGGGGGGGGGGGATTAAATTTTTTTAGAAATTTCGCTATGGACATTCAGGCATCTGAAGACCTTGGTCCTGAACAGGTTAATAAAAAAAATCTTAAATAAATTCTATAATTTTGAAATCAGTAAGATCTACAAATAAAAACGCTTAGACATAACTTTCTTTGGATTATTTGATCAAACCGCCAAAATAATATAAAAATGTCAAGAATCTGTTACGGTTTCCAAATTTTAAAAGGAGTAAAAAGTAATTTAAATGATTCAAGTGTTATACAACATTTAATTAGAATATTTTACAACGTGGCTTCTCCAGCAATGCATCAAAGCCAAGGAATGGAATATTTCTCATCTTTATACAAATTGCGACACATCTAAGAAATATAGATTAAATTGAAAATGTAATTACGAAACAGCTTAATAATACATCGAAATCGTTTCTTAAATTGCCACATTCAGATACATCTCTTCTCCGCTTTGTGACATATGTGACGGCTTCTTCAGATTGTAAAAGAAAAAGTTTAGTCGATAAAATGAAATCAAGATATGGTTCATGTCGCCATATTTATATATATAGTAACTGAGCAACGCCCATGACCGTGAGTGCCGTCCGAGTCCCGTCAGTGATCCGAGGAAAGATAGAACATGTCCTATCTTTCCTCGGATCGGAGACTCGGACCATTTTTCACGAACCCGATTCACCCGCTAAAGTGAATGGGTCCGTGAAGACTATCGGGTGCCACTCGGATGCCGTCAAAAACGGCCCGAGGGGCATAACGGTTGTGTGCAAGAGGCTTAAGAGAGTGGGTTGTGTTTAGAATTGAAATTGTCTTATGTTGAGCTAAAAATATTTTTGATGGTTAGATAATTTCCTGACAACGATAAGAGAAAAGTTCACCCCCAAGTTCTATAATGATCACTTTCTAGGGTCAGGATGTCTATTTTAAGGGAGGTTTCCCATTAAGCTCCCCGTTTTGGCATATGGACCCTCCTCTATGATGTCATTAGGGCAGGACCCTCCTATATGATGTCATTAGGGCATGTGGACATGGGTTGTTGTCATGAGATAACCTCTACATGCAATGGAAGCTAAACCAGGAATCTGTCCTTAAAGGGAATCTCCACTTTTAACCCAATGTTGTTTTTAGTTTCAACATTTGGTGCTTATTCATGTTTTTTAAAATATCTTTATTGTGGTCGGAGCTCCATTTTTGTAATACAGAGCTCAAAATCTTCTGCATAGACATAGAGTTAAATGATAGCCTTCTGGCTTCCAGCAGCCACCACTAGGGGGAGATTATGAGCTTATTGTATACTGTTTATTATTGAGTTCAATGTATTAACATAATGCAGTAGGCTCCAAAGCTTTTCCCCGAGTGGTGGATGCATGAAGCCAAGAAAGCCCCTTTAAGAACAGTAGTTTACTTTTTATTTTATGTTCTACATAGTTATACTCTTTATCACTCAGTACCACATTTGGGTAATACATTGTAACAGTTACAGAAGAAAAATGAAAATGGACAAATGAAACGTCATTTGCAAGAGTAGGAGCCCTGCGTATTTCAGCTTACAGTCTATAAGGAATAAGGACTAAATACAAGATGTCAGGGGATGGAGTAAACAGCGTCAGGCCTCATGCACATGACCGCATTGGTTTTGCTGTCCGCAAAACCACGGGTCCGTTGTGGTCCATCGGACTGCAAAAAACCTTAGTTGTGCATAGGTCATCAGGACTCACAGATCCACAACAATTCACCATTATTGGTGAATCCGCAAATCTGGACCATAAAATGACTTGTCCTGAATTTTTGCGGTCCCAATTTGCGTCCCACACACAAATCCATGTAAACCACGGTCGTGTGCATGTGGTCATATAAAAGAATGTGTCCCCAAATTTATCTGCGAAAATGCGGATAAATTGTGGCCACAAGAGCACGGTCGTGTGAATGAGGTGGTTGTTGTATTAGAATACCGGATTGGCGCTCCTTAGTTCAGGTTTTACACGTGTCGGAAGAGGTAAGATTCTAGTAAGGGTTGGAGAATGTTGGATGGGGTGAGTGATGGAGTCCCAGATAATAAGGGAGGCAAGAGAGAACATGAGGAGGTGATAAGAGTGGTAGAGAGGAGGCTGCATGTGGGGTGGTATTGTAAAGGATCTGCCAGACACAGCTTCTGTGTCAACGCCCATAGGTAATCAGTCTGCACCTGCTCCTATGTCTGTGAGACTGACTCCCTCTTCCACCACTCAGGATGGCAGGCTTAGGAGTGGGAGAGCCTATCACAGCCTGGCCAGACGGAGCTAGCTCCCGCCCTCTGTCTATTTATACCTGCCTTTCCTGTTCCTCCTTTGCCTGTGATTCTTCTCTGCTGGTTTCCTGGCCCTGCTGCAGCTTCTTGAACTACTTACCCTCTGCTTGTTATTGACCTTGGCTTTACTGACCACTCTTCTGCTCTGCGTTTTTGTACCTCGCTCATCTCCTGGTTTGACTCGGCTCGTTCGCCTCGTTATTGCTCACGGTGTTCCCGTGGGCAACTTCCCCATTTCCCCGGCTTCTTTGTACCCTTGTCTGTTTGTCTGTCGTGTACTTATTGAGTGTAGGGACCGTCGCCCAGTTGTACCCCGTCGCCTAGGGCGGGTCGTTGCAAGTAGGCAGGGACTGTGTGGCGGGTAGATTAGGGCTCACCTGTCTGTCTCCCTACCCCATCATTACAGGTATCTGTGAATTAGAGAAGAAATGGAGAATGGAGCAGGAACGGGCTTTAGAGGACGTTGGCACTAGAGGAACGGGAACAAAGGTAGATATGCTAAGCACAAGGCCACCATCAGGGCAGTACGGAGTAGTCAGTTGCCCATGTTGTCACAAAAAAAGGTGCCCATACTATTCTATCAGCTGCTACCCACTTACTGATAGTCTGGGCAATAAGTCGTCCCATTAATCTTCTGTTGCCCTTTCCAGGGACCCATGAAATATTTGGTATGGGACTGTACAGAGGTCATGTTATTCCCTCTTCTATTTTTAGCAGAAGGGCATAGGAAGGGGAATAACATGAACTTTATGCTGCATTATAATCATGTGACTCCTCTTCCCGAGCACCTTCTCGAATGCCCACCGAATGTATATATTGGGGTATAAGATGGAGCGTAGAAGGTGTGAGATGGAGTTCAGGGGGCCCTGACCATTTGACTGTATGGGGCCCATAGATTTTAAATGGTGGTTCAAGTTGTAGATTGGGGAGGTATTAGTCTGTTTCTCTTTGTGGATAGTATGTTTAGGATACAATGTTTCATTAGATGTATCATATATTCTGTACGAGGGTTGAAGTCAACTAAAATTTGAAGAGATTTTCCTAAATTGGCGATCACCCTTTAAGAAGAGGATAACAAAAAACAAGAAAAAACACAAATTGCACGAGTGAAGCCATTTGTAAAACCTTGGATTTAATGGAGTCATTCAATTCCCAAATTTGGAACAAATTTGTTTACGCAGAAGCTGGAAACGCACAATAAAGTGTATTCAAATGTCCTTGGATGAAATCTTTACATTGTCTGGTTAAGTTCCTGCTTCATTAAAATGTTTGGAAAGTTTATTTTACATCTGGCCGGGGAACGGTGGCAGATGTTCTATTTACTTTTTAAAATAACTATTGCTGTAAGGGGCGGTGGATGTCGTCAAGTATCAGGCAGAGCCAAATTTTCTAATTCTTTTTGAGAACAGGCAGGATGATGGCAAATACTATAGTGGGATGAATATAAGGGCTGTTCGGGGTCTGAATGTTTTCACAGTAAGGCTAAAGCCACACGGTGCGTCGTTGACACGGTTTTGTTGCGATTTTGCTGCGTTTGAAAACCGCATGCCGTCAACTGCATGCGTTTTTTGTCTCTGTAATGCTGCGGTTCTTTTACGTTTTTAAAGGAAATAATTGATGGTCAGAGTTTTCACCCGTGTTGAAGTTTGTTAGGTGCTGCCTGTATATAGGTCATTACAATGAATTGCAGAACCGTTAGCAAAAACGCAAGCAGTTCAGCAACAACTTTGGCAGCGCGGTCATTAGCCCCTTCCCGACATTTGACGTATCCATACGCCAAAGCAGGGTAGGGGAAGTATGGAACAGGCTCACGGAGTGAACCCGCTCCATACGATGCCGGTGTCGGCTGTTTGTTACAGCCGACACTTCAGAGTAACGAGCGGCATCGCGCTCGAGCTCGATCCCGCTCGTTTAACTCATTAAATGCTGCGGTCAATAGCGACCGCAGCATTTAAATCATTAGAAAGAGGGGGGCGACCCCCACTAACAGCTAATCGCGCCCCCACAACGCAATCTCGGGAGGGCGATGGTTGCTATGGCTGCCTGGGGACCTGATGAAGGGCCCCAGGTCCGCCATCTTTGTGCTCCTATGAAGCTCTGCCTGCGGCCTGTCAGAGTCACTATATACTGCATTACATTAGTATTGCAGTATATCGTGCAAGCGATCTAACGATCGCTGGTTGAAGTCCCCTAGGGGGACTAATAAAAAAAGTACAAATTTGTTAAATAAAAAATAAAAAATTTTGCCCGCAAGGTGAACTGCGTAAAAAAAAAATTGTAAACGCCAGAATCTCTATTTTTTGGTCACCTCATCTCCCACAAAAAATTAAATAAAAAGTTATCAAACCGTCGCATGTACATCAATGAAAACTACAGATTATCCCCCCAAAAAATAAGCCCTCGTACCACTTAATCGACGGAAAAATAAAAAGTTATGACTCTCGGAATTTGGCGACACAAAATAAATTTTATTTTTTACACTTACCAGACGTGACGGAATTGCTCTGGAATTCCGCTGCGGACAGTCCGCTGCGGTAATCCGCACCGGACATATTCTCCATTGCTTTCCACAGCTTTTTAGTTAGGTTCGTGCACACGTTGCGGAAAACTCCGCTGCGGACCATAGGCTGCGGTGCGGAATTTGGTGTCCGCAGCATGCACTGTCTGTTGCGGACGTGTAACGGACTTGTTGCGGACTCATTGCGGAATTTCGCAATGAAATCCGCATATGTTATGTGAGCTGCGGAGCGTATTGGTTTTAAGAACATGACATTTCTTAACTCTGGCTGGACCTATGTATTTCTAGGTCTACAGCCAGACTGAGGAAGTCAATGGGGCTCCCGTAATTACGGGAGCGTTGCTAGGAGACGTCAGTAAATAGTCACTGTCCAGGGTGCTGAAAGAGTTAAGCGATCGGCAGTAACTGTTTCAGCACCCTGGACAGTGACTACCGATCCCAATATACAGCAACCTGTAAAAAATAGAAGTTCATACTTACCGAGAACTCCCTGCTTCTGTCTCTAGTCCGGCTTCCCAGGATGACGTTTCAGTCCAAGTGACAGCTGCAGCCAATCACAGGCCAATCACAGGCTGCAGCCAATCACAGGCCAATCACAGGCTGCAGCCAATCACAGGCCAATCACAGGCTGCAGCCAATCACAGGCTGCAGCGGTCACATGGACTGCCGCGTCATCCAGGGAGGTCGGGCTGGATGGGGAAAGAGGGACGCGTCACCAAGACAACGGCCGGTAAGTATGAATTTCTGTTACTTTTACTAGGGAAAGGGCTGTCCCGTCTCTCTATCCTGCACTGTTAGAGAGAAGGGAAGTACTTTCACCTCAATACGCAACAGCTAGTCCGAATCAATTTACAGCACATTTTAGGCAGAGCTGCAACATATTCTGTGCGGCATTGATGCGGACAGTGGCGGCAGAAATACGCCACGTCTGGTCATGCCCTTATGTTTTAACTTGTAAAAGTAGTAAAATATAGAAAAAACAATATATATTTGGTATCGCCGTAATCGTATTGACCCACAGAATAAAGTTAATATGTTATTTTAATTGCACAGTGAATTCCGTAAAAACGGTGCGCAAAAAACCATGGTGGAATCGCTGTTTTTTTTCATTTTCTACCCCACAAATAATTTTTTTCCCATTTCCTAGTACATTATATGGCAAAATAAATGGTGCTATGAAAAACTACAACTCGTCCCGCAAAAATCAAGCCCTTGTAGGACTATATCGACGGAAAAATAAAGATGTTATGGCTGCGGCTGGAAGGGGTTAACATGCGGTCAGACATTATGAAGACGCAGTTAACTGCACAAAAAACACATTGTAATATAACAGCAGCCGTCTGTCCATAATAAACATTTCACCATTGACTTCTATTGAAAAATGACTTGCTGCAGTTTAAAAACGCAACATAAACGCACCGTGACCGCACCGTGTGGCCGCACCCTTACATCGTACTTGGTAATTGTTGTATGAGATGCAGAAGATTATGAGCCCTATTTATGGACTCAATATGGGCAAAGCTAGAAGACAGTAAGGGCAGCGTCGGACTGGGGTTCTTCATACCCAGCGAAGAAAATTATTCTGAGGCTCACCCTCCATCTATACGGAACATGTATACGTGCCCTTTTATCGTCATAGTAATTAGAGATGGGCGAATTAATTCTACACACATAAAATTCGTTACAAATTTCCCAAAAGTTTCGGATTCAGGGTAAGGCCACGCGGTGCAGTTACGGTGCATTTATGTTGCGTTTTTAAACTGCAGCAAGTCATTTTTCAGAGACAAAAAACGCATGCAGTTGACCGCATACAGTTTTCAAACACAACAAAACCGCAAGAAAACCGTGTCAACGACGCACCGTGTGGCCTTACCCTTAGCAAATACAAAACTTTTTGGATTTGTCCTGCATGAATAATTCAAAATGGCTGCCCCAATTTTATAGATGAGAAGACAAGAAGAAAGGCAGAAGAAGAACATGACCTGGTGTGCTTCCCCATAATGCCTTGCAGATGGTCCTCCCTCTAGCACAGCCAATTATGAGGGGTATAGATGTGAGTCACTGATGACTCGGTAGATAACAGTCATATGAGTCATAGCCACTATAAACAGGCCAACCAGGAAATGCTGCTGCTTTATGGGGATACAGAGAGGAGAGGGAGGATATCAGACAGAGAGTGAGAGATAGTAAAACACAGAATACAGAGAGGAGAGAGAGGACATCAGACAGAGAGTGAGAGATAGTAAAACACAGAATGCCGATAGATAGTGGATTAGTGTCAGTGAGTGTAGAGAATAGTTAGATTTACAAAAATTTGATAGAGAAATAGATTTTAGAGAGCAATAGGAGTCAGTCTGTGTGTTAGTTATACAGGCATAGGCAGCCATTGCTCTGAGTTAGTGCTGCTGCAGCTATACAATTCTTACATGAATCCCTTGATGCACCATGACTTGCCAATAGGTCATGGTGCAGGGGGAGAAGTATGGAGTAGGCTCACGCGCTGCGCCAGCTCCATACGCTGCAGGTGTCAACTGTTTATTACAACTGATACACGGGACTAAAGGCCAGGAACAGCAATCGCACTGTTCCTGGCCTTTTAACCCCTCAAATACTGTGGTCAATCGCGATAAAAAGAGGCGTTGAAAAGAGGGGGCAGCCCACTCCGACAGCTCATCTCCCCCCTTGCGACGCGATTGCGGGCTGCCGATGGTTGTCATGGCAGCCTAGGGGCCTAATGAAGGCCCCCAGGTCTGCCATCACTCAGCCTCTGTTAATCCGTGCCGCTGGCAGGGCTTAACAGAAGCCTGTAAATTAGTATTGCAGTGTATTGTACCAGCAATCTAACGATCGCTGGTTTACGTCTCCTAGGAGGATTATTAAAATGTGTAAAAAAAAAAGTTTAATAACGTTTTTAGTCGTGACAAAAATATAAAAAATGAAAAGTTAAAAAAAAAAAACGTTTTCCCATTTTTCCTCTAAGGTAATGTCAAAAAATTAACAATATTGGTATGACTGCATTCGTAAAAGTCCGAACTATTACAATATTGCATTATTTAACGTGCACGGTGAAAAAAATATAAAACGCCAGAATCGCTGTTTTTTGGTCAACTTAGCAATAATTTTTTTAACAGGAAGTGATCAACATGTTTTATGTACCAGAAAATGGTACCAATAAAAACTACAGCTCGTGCTGCAAAAAAATAAACCCTCACACCGCTCAATCGTCTAAAAAAGAAAAAAGTCATGGCTTTCAGAATATGGCAACACCATTGTTTTTTCTAACAAATAGTTTTTTTCTTTCTAAAAGGAGTAAAACATTAATAAAACGAGATAAATTTGGTATCTCCATAATCACATTGACCAGCAAAATAAAGTTAATTTGACGTTTTTACCACACGGTGAAAGACATAAAAACAAAACCTAAAAGTATATGGGGGAATAACAGTTTTTTCCAATTCCACCCCACATCGTTTTTTTTTCCGCTTTCCCAGTACAATATGTGGTACTTTAAATGATGCCAATAGAAACTACAACTCCTCCTGCAAAAAATAACCCTCACACCCCTCCGTTGACAGAAAAATAAAGAAGTTATGGCTCATAGAATGCGGGGAGTGAAAAACAAAAATGAACAATCGAAAAATAGCTTGGACTTCAGGAGGTTAATTTGTGACTCACCAATCACATCATTCATAAATCTTCTCCTTTAATAACATTAATCCTGGTGCCGATAGGCGTTAAATAGCTTGAAAGGGGTTGGATACAGTTCTAGAAGGCTTTTTCTCGATTTGCTTATTTGGACCGAACCTAATCTGATCGCCAGCTTGATAGAATCGGATCCCAAGCGAATTTCGGGAAAGTCGCTCATCTCTGATCGTAATCTTTGTTGTTATCATTGCACACACAGGATATGTGATCAATAAGGGCTAGTAGGTTATTTTCTGAATTATCCCATAAGAAATAGACCCTAGTAGCAGGTGATTGGCTCCAAGGTCACCTCCAAGTGATGATGTGTCCTGCTGGACTAGGGGGCCCATTATTGTTCAGAGACTGTGCCCACCGGAGGATCCCCTGTACTCTGGTGGGCCAGTCCGACCCTAAATACGGGTAATTTTTTGAAGCCAGGTAAAAAGAGAATCTTTTTTTGTGAACTTTTCTAGAATCTTGTACTGTGAAGCCCCTCTGGAAGACCACCTTTTTGATCCAACAGATATTCATATCCCTTATATTCGATGCATATTGGCCCTCTTTTTTGAGAAGGCGATAATCATTGGTCTGAAAGGATCAGACCATTTTGGGTGGTGGTGTCTCCAGGAGGTTTCATAATAGGAGAGTACACAATATAGTTCTAGTCTTGAAATGTAGCTAAACATTTGACAAACTTCTAACATGTCATAGTGACATGTCAGAAGTTTGGATTAGTGGGGGTCCGAGCACTGAGACCCCCACCAATCGCTAGAACGAAGCAGCTGAAGCAATCGTGTGAGCGCTGAGCCGCTTCGTGTCTATTCGACTTTTTCTGGAAAGCCGTTGTATCGGAGTACGGGCTCAGACTTTGTATTGAGTCCGTACACCGATACATTTATTTCCAGAAAAAGCCAAACAGACACGAAGCGGCTCAGCGCTCACACGATTGCTTCAGCTGCTTCGTTCTAGCGATTGGTGGGGGTCTCAGTGCTCGGACCCCCACCAATCCAAACTTCTGACATGTCACTATGACATGTTAGAAGTTTGTCAAATGTTTAGCTACACCTTAAGACAAAAGGTCACAGAACTTTTCCAATGGTGGCATGGTACTGCCATGAATACATGTACCCCAAGAAAGGGATACCAAAAATGAAATGTAAAGTAGCAATTTGAACATAAAACCAAATAATTCAACTAAAACCCAAAGGTGTCTAATTATTGAGGTTCTTAAAGGGGTTCTCCGCTCTTTCGTTAAGAAAGCGTAACTATTGTGTGATGAAAATGATGAAGATCTTTCTAATATACTTTGTATTCCAAGACTTCACAATTTCGCGATCTTGCCTTCAGTAAATGGAAATATATATATGCGCAAACTTATTGATCAGTGTACGAGCCTGAAGGTTCATCTGTTACCTGTCTAGGAAACTCAGAGAAGTTCCATAGTTCCATAGTAACGACTAAATGAGACATATGTTACACAAAAAAAGAGGAGGGTCATGGGGGCCATGGAAAGGAGAGAATTTTTGATTATTTTTTCTCTCGTTGGAAGGTAAAATCCTGCATAAGGAATGAGCAAATTTGACCTTAAAGGGTAAAAATTTCTTCCTGACCCTACGATGTAACCAGACTGGATATCCATATTTCCAGGTATGTTTTATATTTAATTTTTTTTTAATTTTTTAGTAAATCAATGAACTCAGCTCAACATATAATAAAATTCCTCAGCATACAAGCTGAATAGAACAAGACCATGTCACTCATCTGCTGCAAGTATACAATACATTAATGTGTCAATTCCCCCGCAGCTGCCAGGAGCCTCATCATGTATCAGGATTTTCCAATATTTATTGACAGTATTTCAAATGTAATGAGTTTCCTCTATAATCTCATCAATCTTTCGTTCTTAATCTGACAGCAGTCTATTTAAACCTGTCGGGTGGTTTTACGCTCTCGCATGTAATCTACATAGACTAAACCATAAATGCAATTGTAGAAGATATCGCCTGCATTTAAAGAAGCTCTCCACCTAAACGTAGTGAGAAATATGATGAAATAAGTTTTTTTAACAAGAGCAACCACTGTAACTCCCTGTGGACACCCTAGTCCGTAGTATTACACAGTTCTACATGGTAGCATGCGACCCCGCCTATAACATCCATGTGTCCCTCGCTTGCAACAGTCCTGTGAACCGGAACTTAAAGAGGATCTGTCACTAGCTCATATAAGTTGAACTGGTTAACTGACCTGAATAGCACTGTCTCCCTGATTGCAGCGCTGTTTTTCTTTTTTTCCTGGAACCCCCCATTCCAGAGATATGGCTCACTGTAGTGTTGGCTCCCCCTCTGCTAATTTACTAATTTAGTTAGCCAACAGGGCGTGAACTACCCCCAAGCAGCATCTCGCTGATTGGTCAGCATCAGAGGCAGAAAACCTGGCACCACCCCGTTGGCTAACTACAGCAAATTAGCATATAGGGAGCCAATACAACAGTGGGCCATACAGGGCCACCATCAGGGCAGTACTAGGGGTACTGCTGTAAGGGGCCCGGACCAAACCTAACTGAAAGGGGGCCCGTCAGCAGCTGCTGCTGCTGACTGCCTCTGCTTACTAAAGCCACTCCGCCCACCTGACTTTCCATTGGTAGAAAAAAAACAGGCCCCTGCAATGAGACCCATTCTTTTCACCAAAGTAAAGCCGTGGGCCGTGCCCCCCCCCCCCCCCCCCCGATTTTCGATGCTGTTGTGCGTTTCTCATCATAGTGGCCCGGCCGCCAAACACCGCCTCCCCCTGCTGCGCGCATACGCATGCACGCACCCGTCCGCTTGCTCCCGCAAGCACCCGTCCACTTACTCTTCTGCTGTCTGCAGAGTTCGTCCCCCATTCTCTCTTTTACTAACCTCCTCCTCATTGTAAGAGCGTAGCTGCGTGAGGAGGAGGAGTCAAGTTATAGCGCGGCGGCGGGGCGTTCTCCGATCCCCGCTATTTTCTGGAGCCTGGAGGTGGAGGACTGGACCTGGAAGACGTGGGACAACGAGGACTGGAGTGGCAGCCAGCAATTCTTCTGACGCAGTAAGTAAAGTGTCTGAAAGTGCTGATTAAGTATTAGTCCCTGTTCACACAGAGTAATTTGCAGGCAGAAAAATCAGCCTCATAACTCCTTCAGGATTTTTGAGGCAGATTTTGACCTACCTACACTTTCTTACCGCATTTTTTTCTAATTGATTTCAACGGGAGGTCAGAGGCGGAACCGCAGCAAGAAAGAACATGCCATTTTTTTCCCCTGCGAATGGCTCCCATTGATTTCAGATGAAATCAATGGGAGGCAGTTTCTGACTTTTTTTTGCGCTAATTCTGAGGCGGTTTCCGTGTCAAATTCAATGCCAAAAAACTCACTACAGGAACACACTAGGCGTGCACGCTGCGGATTTTATGCAAGAAAATTAATTGCGGAAAATCCGCAAAAAAACGGCATTAATTGACCTGCTGTCTGTTTTTTTTAAGCTGCAGCATGTCAACTTATACTGCGGAATCGCTGCTCCCCTACTGCTGCTTTTCCCCATTGAATTCAATGGGAATTTAAAACATGCAACAAAGTGCTATGCGTTGTGACTTTTGCGTGCGGAAATGCTGCGAATCCTCTGCAAAAATCACAAATGAGAAAAAAAAAATTTTTTCTTTTTTAAATTAATAAAATAGTTTATACTTACAACGGACGTAGTCTAGGCGACACGATCCTCTATTCTGAGCGCAGTTCGGCCTCCTGTCCTGACGTTTCATCCCATGTGACTGCTACAGCAAATCAAAGGCTGTAGCGGTCACATGGACTACAGCATCATCACAGGAGGCCGGGCTACGGCTAAGAGAGAGACGCCTAGACTACGGCCGTTGTAAGTATAACTGTTTTTTTCTCTGCAGGATTTGCGCAGCGGACATGGCACCTTAAAAACTGCACCACTATTTGGCGCGGTTTTGCTGGCGGAATTCCCTGTGGCTACGAGTACGGATACGCTGTGTAGTTTTATGCAGTGTATCCGCCTAGTGTGTTCCTACCCTTATGATGTACTCCTGAAGCTGCTGCCTGTCTCTAAGGCCTCATGCACGCGGCCGTGCCCATAATCATGGCCTAAGGGTATGTCCGTAGCAGAGACACGTCCCCTTGCCAGTTCGGCAGAAGACTGATCTTCAAAGCTGAAGAGAGAGAGAGATCGTGCGAGCGGGCGCGCACACTCTCTCTCTCCTCGCTTTTGATGTAACACTGTCCATATCTGATTGGACAGTGTCACAGCCATAGTAACACGCCCCCTTGATAGTACACGCCCCGTTGACTGTTCAGGGGGCTATTTAAATATTGGGCGCCAAATATAACGGCACCGATATCTTAATAACAGAGGGAGGTAGAAAAAAAATGTAAAGTGCCCCAGGGTTTGGGCTGCCCTCCCCATTACACGCTGCACTCAGCTGCACATGTATGGGGAGGAAAGGTTCTCTATAACCACCAATACAGGCTCCAAACAATAACATCTTCTAATAAGTCTCAGGGATATTTAAAAAAAATGCTTAAAATATTAAAATATCCTATTTCTACAGGCATATCTGGGGTTAAACTTGCTAAATGAGAATTCCCTGGGTGAGAGAATTTTATGAAACATTTTATTATCTCCCTGATTTCCATAAAAATATCATATCAATCATTCAAGCTAAATTACTATTAGTCATTGTCAATTGTCTCTTGACTGTTTTCCATCACATTATCTGTTCCTAAGACACTCTGACACGGCGCCGCTTATCAAACAAGTTGAGTGTGTGACCATCATTGCACTTGCAAATACGCTTGATCATTGGTTAGCCAGGACAATATGACATGGTGATCCTGAGATTGGTGGTGCCATCACTTGTTGGAGTGCTAGATCTGGGGCAATCAACGTTTTTTCCTTTCTTTAAATCTTTATAAACTTTTTTCTAAATAACGAAACATAAAAGTGGTGATTCACTTCACGCCGGCACGCAGGCTGACATTAAGGTATTACATATTATATCTATAAATTATCTGTAAAGGCACACGACCGTAATTTCATCTATCTGTAATTACTGTCCGTAAAAAGAAGAGGGAGCGTTCAAATTATGTCACCAACGTGTTGTATAGCAACGCTCCCTTAAATACGGACGGTTTACGGATGCACATCCGTAGCCGTCCGTATTTACGGAAGCCCCCATAGACTTCTATGGGGAGTCTGTGCCATAATTACTGACAAGAATAGGACCGGTCCTATAATTTTTTCAGCACGGACACCCATCAGTAAAAATACTGAAAGGCGTCCGTGGCCAATAGAAATGAATAGGTCCGTAATTAAAGATCAAATATACGGTCGTGTGCATGGGGCCGTAAAGAGGATCTGTCACCGGTTTATTAATTCCCAATCTCCTACCTAATCTAATAGACGCGGTGCTGGTGATAATTACAGTGGGATTTGTTTTTTTATAAAAAAGGTTTATTATTTGCAGTTCTGAGCATTTTTCTAAATATGCTAATTTGGCTCTAATATCCAAATGGAAGGTGACTCCATAACATGTAAAAATCGCCTATCCTCTGTTGTGTCACTCACTACAGAGACATCAACACCAGAACTGTGCACCCAGAGCTTCATGAAATGGTCATTGCCACTAGCCTAAGATCACCATGCACAATTCCAAGCAATGGCTGGAGTGGTGTAAAGCACGCCGCCACTGGACAGCTTGCGCTATTAAGTGATGAATCATTGATATCTATCTGGCAGTCCGATGGGTTTGGCAAATGCCAGGAGAGCGCAACCTACCGGAATGCAAAGTAACTACTGTAAGATTTAGTGGAGAAGAGGTAATGGTCTGGGCTGTTTTTCAGGGTCTGTCCTTTATTTCCAGTGAAGAGTAATGTAAATGCTTCAGCATATAAAGACATTTTGGACAATTGTAGCTTCCAACTTTGTGGAAACTGTTTGGGGTTCGGTCTTTTCTGCTCTAGCATGACTGCGCCCCAGTGCACAAGCTCCATAAAGACAAGGGGTGAGGAGTTTGTTGTGGAGAAACTTGAGTGGCCGTACAGAGCCCGAACCTCAACCATATCCTACACCTTCGGGATTATTTGGAATGCTGATTGTTCACCAGACCTTCTAACCCAACATCAGTGCCTGATCAAACAAATGGGCACAAACTCTGACAGACACCCTCCAAAATCTTGGGAAAGGGCTTTCCGAAGAGAAGAGTCTGTGATAGCTGCAAAAGGGGCCCAGCTCCATTTTAACACCCATGGTTTTGGAATTGGATGTACAAAAATAGATGTGATGGTTCGGGGTCCACATACTTTTACCCATATAGTGTAAGTTAATAACAGACATAAGTCCATCCATTTCAACCTATAATGTTGATCTGGAGAAAGGTAAAATGATGGGGCAGTAGCCAATTGTCCTCGTCTTATGGTACAAAATAATAAATCCTTGGATCCATGAACAATCTCCAGTTATCTAGAATATTTAACTTGCTATATTATTTCTTACTAGAAAGGCATCCAGACCGCTTTTAAATATTTCATCACATTACCCATCACAACAACATCCCGTAGTAGACCGTTCCATAGTATGACTGCTCTTACAGTAGAAAGTTCCATAGTGTGACTGCTCTTACAGTATAGACTCCATAGTGTGACTGCTCTTACAGTAGAGGGTTCCATATTGTGACTGCTCTTACAGTAGAAAGTTCCATAGTGTGACTGCTCTTACAGTAGAGACTCCATAGTGTGACTGCTCTTACAGTAGAGGGTTCCATATTGTGACTGCTCTTACAGTAGAAAGTTCCATAGTGTGACTGCTCTTACAGTAGAGACTCCATAGTGTGACTGCTCTTACAGTAGAGGGTTCCATATTGTGACTGCTCTTACAGTAGAAAGTTCCATAGTGTGACTGATCTTACAGTAGAGAGTTCCATAGTGTGACTGCTCTTACAGTAGAAAGTTCCATAGTGTGACTGCTCTTACAGTAGAGACTCCATAGTGTGACTGCTCTTACAGTAGAGGGTTCCATATTGTGACTGCTCTTACAGTAGAGGCTCCATAGTGTGACTGCTCTTACAGTAGAAAGTTCCATAGTGTGACTGCTCTTATAGTAGAGACTTCCATAGTGTGACTGCTCTTACAGTAGAGAGCTTCATAGTGTGAATGCTCTTACAGTAGAGAGTTCCATAGTGTGACTGCTCTTACAGTAGAGAGTTCCATAGTGTGACTGCTCTTACAGTAGAGGGTTCCATAGTGTGACTGCTCTTATAGTAGAGTTCCATAGTGTGACTGCTCTTACAGTAGAGAGTTCCACAGTGTGACTGCTCTTACAGTAGAGAGTTCCATAGTGTGACTGCTCTTACAGTAGAGAGTTCCATAGTGTGACTGCTCTTACAGTAGAGAGTTCCATAGTGTGACTGCTCTTACAGCAGAGAGTTCCATACTGTGACTGCTTTTACATTAGAGGGTTCCATAGTGTGACTTATTTTACAGTAGAGAGTTTCATAGTATGACTGCTCTTACAGTAGAGGGTTCCATAGTGTGACTGCTCTTACAGTAGAGGGTTCCATAGTGTGACTGATCTTACAGTAGAGAGTTCCATAGTGTGACTGCTCTTATAGTAGAGTTCCATAGTGTGACTGCTCTTACAGTAGAGAGTTCCACAGTGTGACTGCTCTTACAGTAGAGAGTTCCATAGTGTGACTGCTCTTACAGTAGAGAGTTCCATAGTGTGACTGCTCTTACAGTAGAGAGTTCCATAGTGTGACTGCTCTTATAGCAGAGAGTTCCATAGTGTGACTGCTTTTACATTAGAGGGTTCCATAGTGTGACTGATATTACAGTAGAGAGTTCCATAGTATGACTGTTCTTACAGTAGAGGGTTCCATAGTGTGACTGCTCTTACAGTAGAGAGTTCCATAGTGTGACTGCTCTTACAGTAGATAGTTCCATAGTGTGACTGCTCTTACAGTAGAGAGTTCCATAGTGTGACTGCTCTTACAGTAGAGGGTTCCATAGTGTGACTGCTCTTACAGTAGAGAGTTCCATAGTGTGACTGCTCTTACAGTAGATAGTTCCATAGTGTGACTGCTCTTACAGTAGAGAGTTCCATAGTGTGACTGCTCTTACAGTAGAGAGTTCCATAGTGTGACTGCTTTTACAGTAGAGGGTTCCATAGTGTGACTTCTTTTACAGTAGACAGTTCCATAGTGTGACTGCTCTTACAGTAGAGAGTTCCATAGTGTGACTGCTCTTACAGTAGTGGTTCCATAGTGTGACTGCTCTTACAGTAGAGAGTTCCATAGTGTGACTGCTCTTACAGTAGAGACTTCCATAGTGTGACTGCTCTTACAGTAGAGACTTCCATAGTGTGACTACTCTTACAGTAGAGACTTCCATGTTGTGACTGCTCTTACAGTAAAAAGTTCCATGGTGTGACTGCTCTTACAATAGTGGTTCCATAGTGTGACTGCTCTTACAGTAGAGAGTTCCATAGTGTGACTGCTCTTACAGTAGAGAGTTCCATAGTGTGACTGCTCTTACAGTAGAGAGTTCCATAGTGTGACTGCTTACAGTAGAGAGTTCCATAGTGTGACTGCTCTTACAGTAGAGGTTCCATAGTGTGACTGCTCTTACAGTAGAGGTTCCATAGTGTGACTGCTCTTACAGTGGAGAGTTACATAGTGTGACTGCTCTTACAGTAGAGAGTTCTATAGTGTGACTGCTCTTACAGTGGAGAGTTACATAGTGTGACTGCTCTTACAGTAGAGGGTTTCATAGTGTGACTGCTTTTACAGTAGAGGGTTCCATAGTGTGACTTCTTTTACAGTAGAGAGTTCCATAGTGTGACTGCTCTTACAGTAGAGAGTTCCATAGCGTGACTGCTCTTACAGTGGAGAGTTCTATAGTGTGACTGCTCTTACAGTGGAGAGTTCCATAGTGTGACTGCTCTTACAGTAGAGGGTTTCATAGTGTGACTGCTCTTACAGTAGAGGCTCCATAGTGTGACTCCTCTTACAGCAGAGGCTCCATAGTGTGACTGCTCTTACAGTAGAGGTTCCATAGTGTGACTGCTCTTACAGTAGAGAGTTCCATAGTGTGACTGCTCTTACAGTAGAGAGTTCCATAGTGTGACTGCTCTTACAGTGGAGAGTTCTATAGTGTGACTTCTCTTACAGTAGAGAGTTCCATAGTGTGACCTCTCTTACAGTTGAGAGCTCCATAGTTTGACTGCTCTTACAGTAGAGGGTCCATAGTGTGACTGCTCTTACAGTAGAGAGTTCCATAGTGTGACCGCTCTTACAGTTGAGAGCTCCATAGTTTGACTGCTCTTACAGTAGAGGGTCCATAGTGTGACTGCTCTTACAGTAGAGGGTACATAGTGTTACTGCTCTTACAGTAGAGGTTCCATAGTGTGACTGCTTTTATAGTAAAGAGCTTCACAGTGTGACTTTTCTTACAGTAAAAAGTTCCATAGTGTGACTGCTCTTACAGTAAAGATTCCTGTGTGACTGCTCTTACAGTAGAGAGTTTCATAGTGTGACTGCTCTTACAGTAGAGGTTCCATAGTGTGACTGATCTTACAGTAGAGGCTCTATAGTGTGACTGCTCTTACAGTAGAGAGTTCCATAGTGTGACTGCTCTTGCAGAAGAGAGTTCCATAGTGTGACTGCTCTTACAGTACAGAGTTCCATAGTGTGACTGCTCTTACAGTACAGGGTTTCATAGTGTGACTGCTCTTACAGTAGAGAGTTCCATAGTGTGACTGCTCTTACAGTAGAGGGTTTCATAGTGTGACTGCTCTTACAGTAGAGGTTCCATAGTGTGACTGCTCTTACAGTGTAGAGTTCTATAGTGTGACTGCTCTTACAGTGGATAGTTCCATAGTGTGACTGCTCTTGCAGTAGAGGGTTTCATAGTGTGACTGCTCTTACAGTAGAGGGTTTCATAGTGTGACTGCTCTTACAGTAGAGAGATCCATAGTGTGACTGCTCTTACAGTGGAGAGTTCTATAGTGTGACTTCTCTTACAGTAGAGAGTTCCATAGTGTGACTGCTCTTACAGTAAAGTGTTCCATAGTTTGACTGCTCTTACAGTAGAGGGTCCATAGTGTGACTGCTCTTACAGTAGAGAGTTCCATAGTGTGACTGCTCTTACAGGAGATAGTTCCATAATGTGACTGATCTTACAGTAGAGAGTTCCATAGTGTGACTGTTCTTACAGTAGAGGTTCCATAGTGTGACTGATTTTACAGTAAAGAGTTCCATAGTGTGACTGCTCTTACAGTAGAGGTTCCATAGTGTGACTGCTCTTACAGTGGAGAGTTCTATAGTGTGACTGCCCTTACAGTAGAGGTTCCATAGTGTGACTGCTCTTACAGTAGAGGTTCCATAGTGTGACTGCTCTTACAGTGGAGAGTTCCATAGTGTGACTGCTCTTACAGTAGAGGGTTTCATAGTGTGACTGCTCTTACAGTAGAGGGTTTCATAGTGTGACTGCTCTTACAGTAGAGAGATCCATAGTGTGACTGCTCTTACAGTGGAGAGTTCTATAGTGTGACTGCTCTTACAGTAGAGGCTCCATAGTGTGACTGCTCTTACAGTAGAAGTTCCATAGTTTGACTGCTCTTACAGTAGAGGATCCATAGTGTGACTGCTCTTACAGTAGAGAGTTCCATAGTGTGACTGCTCTTACAGTAGATAGTTCCATAGTGTTACTGCTCTTACAGTAGAGGTTCCATAGTGTGACTGCTCTTACAGTAGAACGTTCCATAGTGTGACTGCTTTTACAGTAGAGAGTTTCATAGCGTGACTGATCTTACAGTAGAGAGTTCCATAGTGTGACTGCTCTTACAGTAGAGGGTTTCATAGTGTGACTGCTCTTACAGTAGAGGTTCCATAGTGTGACTGCTCTTACAGTAGAGAGTTCCATAGTGTGACTGCTCTTACAGTAGAGGGTTTCATAGTCTGACTGCTCTTACAGTAGACGTTCCATAGTTTGACTGCTCTTACAGTAGAGAGATCCATAGTGTGACTGCTCTTACAGTGGAGAGTTCCATAGTGTGACTGCTCTTACAGTAGAGGTTCCATAGTGTGACTGCTCTTACAGTAGAGGGTCCATAGTGTGACTGTTATTACAGTAGAGGGTCCATAGTGTGACTGCTCATACAGTAGAGAGTTCCATAGTGTGACTGCTCTTACAGTGGAGAGTTCCATAGTGTGACCGCTCTTACAGTAGAGGTTCCATAGTGTGACTGCTCTTACAGTAGAGGCGCCGTAGTGTGACTGCTCTTACAGTAGAGGTTCCATAGTGTGACTGCTCTTACAGTAGAGGCTCCATAGTGTGACTTCTCTTACAGTAGAGGCTCCGTAGTGTGACTGCTCTTACAGTAGAGGTTCCATAGTGTGACTGCTCTTACATTAGAGGGTTTCATAGTGTGACTGCTCTTACAGTAGAGGTTCCATAGTGTGACTGCTCTTACAGTAGAGGGTTTCATAGTGTGACTGCTCTTACAGTGGAGAGTTCCATAGTGTGACTGCTCTTACAGTAGAGGTTCTATAGTGTGACTGCTCTTACAGTGGAGAGTTCCATAGTGTGACTGCTCTTACAGTGGAGAGTTCCATAGTGTGACTGCTTTTACAGTAGAGGTTTCATAGTGTGACTGCTCTTACAGTAGAGTTCCATAGTGTGACTGCTCTTACTGTAGAGAGTTCCATAGTGTGACTGCTCTTACAGTAGAGAGATCCATAGTGTGACTGCTCTTACAGTAGAGAGTTCCATAGTGTGACTGCTCTTACAGTAGAGAGTTCCATAGTGTGACTGCTCTTACAGTAGAAAGTTCCATAGTGTGACTGCTCTTACAGTAAAGAGTTCCATAGTGTGACTGCTCTTACAGTAAAGAGTTCCATAGTGTGACTGCTCTTACAGTAGAGAGTTCCATAGTGTGACTGCTCTTACAGTAGAGAGTTCCATAGTGTGACTGCTCTTACAGTAGAGTTCCTTACTGTGACTGATCTTACAATAGAGGTTCCATAGTGTGACTGCTCTTACTGTAGATGTTCCATAGTGTGACTGCTCTTACAGTAGAGAGTTCCATAGTGTGACTGCTCTTACAGTAGAGAGTTCCATAGTGTGACTGCTCTTACAGTAGAGTTCCTTACTGTGACTGTTCTTACAGTAAAGAATCCCTTCTATGTTTGAAGATTTCTTCTTTCCTCTATATGTAGTGGTCACTTCCTTGTTATAGTTCCGATCCTGGGTATAAAAAGATGATGAGACGTCTCTGTACTGACTGTTGATATATTTATAGGTTGGCTTTTTCCAAATTAATTAACTAAAATGTTGATAATCTATTTGGGTATATATTTTTGGTCGACCTTTCGTAAGTATTACTTTGTTTGCTCGCAGTGCTCCAGCTCAGCTATGTCTTTCTTGTACACTGGTGCCTAAAAAACTGTACACAATATTTCATATGTTACTTGACTAGTGATTAGTAATCATGGGTGTAAAGCAATGTCCTCCTCAAGTTCTCCTCATGTCTTCCTCATGTTCTCCTCATGTCCACCTCATGTCCACCTCATGTCCTCCTCATGTCCTCCTCATGTCCTCCTCATGTCCCCCTCATGTCCCCCTCATGTCCCCCTCATGTCCACCTCATGTCCACCTCATGTCCTACTCATGTCCTACTCATGTCCTCCTCATGTCCTCCTCATGTCCTCCTCATGTCCTCCTCATGTCCACCTCATGTCCTCCTCATGCCCACCTCATGTCCACCTCATGTCCTCCTCATGTCCTCCTCATGTCCACCTCATGTCCACCTCATGTCCTCCTCATGCCCACCTCATGTCCACCTCATGTCCACCTCATGTCCTCCTCATGTCCTCCTCATGTCCACCTCATGTCCTCCTCATGTCCTCCTCATGTCCTCCTCATGTCCTCCTCATGTCCTCCTCATGTCCTCCTCATTTCCTCCTCATGTCCTCCTCTTGGCTCTGTTTAATGCATCCCAATTAGCTCCCCTCCAGAAAGCAGAAAACTGTCTCTCTAGTGCCACCTATAGGTAGCTACCATGTAAGTCAATTTCCGACCCGTTAAATAGCCTTCAGAGGTGGGGATTTATAGTGGCCTGTAAAAATCACAATACATAAGTATTGCAGTGTATTGTACTAGTTAAATAAAGTTTTTCGTAATGTACAAAAAAGTTAAAATATTAACAACTCCCAAAATTCCCATTTTCCCCTAAAGTAATGTAAAAAAATAAACATAAAATTAGAATTGCCACATCCATAAAAGTCCAAAGTATTACAATATAACATTATTTAACCCGCAGGATGAACGACATAACAAATAAAAACCGCCAGAATTGTTGTTTTTTAGTCACCTTAGCTCTCCAAATACATGAAATAAAAAGTGCTCAAAAAGTCATATATATCCAAAAATAACAACAATAAAAACTATAGCCCGCCCCGCAAAAGATAGGCCCTAACAATGCTCTATGTACACAATGAAAAAAAAAAAGTTATGGCTCCCAGAATATGGCGACACCATTGTTTTTTTTAACAAATAGTTTTTGCCACTTTTACTAAAAGTAGTACATCATAAAAAAAACTATATAGATTTGGTGAGGCCGTAATCATATTGACCCGCAGAATAAAGTAAACTTTTTTTTATTGCACGGTGAACGTGTACATTACTGTATATGGTACATTAAATAGTGCCATAAAAAACTACAACTCATCTCGCAAAAAACAAGCCCTCTTATGACTGTGTCGATGGAAAAATAAAATATTTTTTTGGCCTCTTGGAAGACGAGGAGCAAAAATGTAGCCGAAAATTAAAAACTGAAAAATGAAAAAACCTATTGACGGAAACAGTGCGATCCACCTCCAACAATTTAAAGGACGCGAAAAGTGGATCGCCAGATGTCCACCTACTGTATACGTTTTATTTTTTTTTAAACGTAGAGCACCTTATACCATCTGTGCAGGGAGTCTGGTGCGGTTTTGCTTGGAGACAGTTGATCTGATCTGCCTACTCTTCCTGGAATTAGAGGAGAAAGGCTACAGCTTTCCATTACATCATATAGAAACAATTATTTTAACTCTGTGATTTTCTGGAGGAATAAAAACTTGTTCTTCATATTGATTATTGCACCCAGGAGTCTTTTGTTGATGGACTGAAACATGACCAGAAATATCATAATTTTATTTGCCTTGGTAGCAGCTTCCTGGCATTGGTTTCTACAATTCAGTTTACTATTGACAGATATTCTTATAATTCTTGCACATTCTATCATCAACAGATATCGTCATTGGCTGGTCTTAGGGCTCGTAAGTTTTGCCATATAATGGATCTGTACAAGCTCCAAGTGGTACAGAGGCACCCATAGAAGTTTATAGAGCCATTCTGTACGAAGGTAATCCAATTTGGATTCATAAGGAATGCAACAGATGAAAATTACACCATATTCCATGGTACCATATTGCTGCTAGGAGAGGAGACCTCTGTAATATGGTGTGCAGAGGGTTCTGACGGCAACACACAAAGTGTCTGCAGCTCCTTAGTACAGAAACATAGGGTTATAGGTGTCAAGGAATTACTTTTTGAGCAATTCTTCAGAGTGCAAGTTTATGGAATTGCTATACGAGCAATTTTCCAAAGACAGCTGGAGACTGTCTGGATCAAGCGTGCAGGTAAATCAGCTACCTAAAGTCCGTCACCACTCTGGTCAGCAGAGTCTAAGGTTACTCTATGGTCTTTACCAGAGCCCGCCGCAAGGCAGGCTGGATTTGGCTGCATAGAACCCAGGTTGCTTTTACAGAATAAGGTGTTGGACAGGAGGTGCAATGCGGGCAACACCAGAACGGATAACCAGACAAGCCAGAGGGGTAATCAGCAAGCAGAGTACAAAATCAGGAGATACTAAAAGTCCAAATTGCAAAACATTTGAATACCAGGAGTAGCCGAGGTCAAAACCAACCAAGAGCAGAATGTCCAAATCAGTGAGCAGAGGTTAAATCCAAAGACAAAGCTGAAGTCCAGTCCAAAGAGTCCAAACAGTCAGAGTGATACAGGGTGCAACCAGGAGCTTGATCAGACACATGCATTCACAAGAAAATCACAAGCAACAATGAGAAAACTCAACATTGGCCCTGATAGGTGCAGAATGAGGAATAGGAGTGGCACTTCAACTCAAACCAGGGCAACCCAGTAGCATGACTAGTAGTCATGACAACCTTAAAGTGACGGATGTTTCCTAACAATAAGGATGCACATGAGAACTAAGTTAAAGGACCTCAACATACAGATCTATAGATAATTATCAAATGACATTATAATCTATGCTAATTATCTATAGTCATTAGTGCATCACTGTAAATTAATGTGAATAGTAACAGCACATGTTTGTTTTTTTTTTTTTAAACGTGATGTCTGGAAAAGTTTTGACCCCCTTAAGAAATTACCGCAAATGTTAGGTTCACTTAAAATTCAACCATAAATATATCCACACTACATTCTACCTGAACTAATTTCCCAAAAAGTGCCAGAGCATTCTGGTCTCTTCTATTGTTTCCTCTTGCAGAATCTGCCAATTAGAAAAAGTATTATCTTCAACCTAAAATCCCCCGAGGGTGATCTTCAGACATTCCTTATAATTAGAACTGAGAGAGTAGATATTAAAATAGGCTGAAATGCTCGGGACTTCGCCCGGAAAGGGGAGTCAGATCTGTATCCTCAAACATCCAGGCAAAGTTCATCTTGGAGGAACCAATTAGAGGCCAGAGAATACATCATATTGATAGCATTTCTCCAGGCACTCTTTTTTTTTTTTTTTTTGCCAAGAAGTCAAAAAGTCAAATTAAAATAAAGATTAGAAAAAAAGGAAAAAAATATGAATATCTATAAATTCATATAGTTTAACCCCTTCCCGCCATCTACTGTAAAGGAACGAATAGAAAAGTTTCTGGCGCTCAGAATGCGATGAGGTAAAAATTGCTGATGAGTCAATTATTAAATAGAAAACGAATGAGTGCGTAATTATTCACCCCCTTTAAGTCAGTGTTTGAAAGAGACAACTTTAGCAACAGTCAGAGCTTTGAGTCTGTGTGAATCACGTTCTATCAGCTCCTGTGGGCGCTGTCATGTTTTCCAATTCGTCTTTACAAAATTGTTTATGTTCGGTCAAGTTTCATGAGGAATGGGAGTGAACAGTTATTTTCAGGACCATCTGCAAGTTCTCAGTAGTCCCAAATTCTGCCTGGGCTTCATCTTTATGTTTATGGTCATTGTCTTGCTGCAGAACACATTTTCTGCTAAATGGCAGTTCTCTTCGGACTGCAGCAGGTTTTCCCAACATTTTAACATTTACCTTCCTAAATCTTCCAGGGCCTTCTACAGAGAGGCTTTCCCATGTGCCACCACCAGACTTTACAGATCTCATACTGGACTTTTCACAGCTAAAAGTTTGCTACAATATTATAATTTGGACTTCAAACTGATAGTTTTTATCTGCACTGATAATGTCTCTAATCATTTTGGAGCTCTTCTTTTACACTTTTTTTCTTTCTCAATGTCCGTTTTTAACTGGGTCACAGAACTGGACTGCATATTCTGGATAAGGTCATACTTATGTTTTGTACAAGCAAAATGACTGCACATTGCTATCTAGGTATATACATCCGTCAAAACAATATCCTGCTGACCTTAGAAGCAGCAGATTGGCATTGACATACACTATACACATAGCCATATAGCCAAGTATGTGGATCTCCTGCAAATTATTGGATTCAAGTGTTTCAGCAACAGCCATTATAAAGAGGTGCATACAATCAAGCACACAGCCATGTAATCTCCATAGACAAACAATAATAATAGTATGGGTCATGCTGAAGAGCTCAGTGGCTTTACACGTGGCACTGTCATGGGATGTCATCTTTGCCACATTCTGAAATTTCTGATTTGCTAGATCTGCCCCGGCCTCCTATAAGTGCTATTATCTGCTAGATCTGTTCCAGTCACATGTAAGTGCTATTATTATCCTCTAGATCTGACCCAGTCACCTGTAAGTGTTATTATTATCTGCTAGATCTGTCCCAGTCACCTGTAAGTGCTATTATTATCTGCTAGATCTGCTCCAGTCACATGTAAGTGCTATTATTATCCTCTAGATCTGACCCAGTCACCTGTAAGTGTTATTATTATCTGCTAGATCTCCCTGGTCACCTGTAAGTGCTATTATTCTCAGCTAGATCTGTCCCAGTCACCTGTAAGTGCTATTATTATCTGCTAGATCTGCTCTGGTCACTTTTAAGTGCTAACAATATCTGTTAGATCTGGGTTTGGCGGATGGTGGAGGAGGTGTAATGGCCTGGCTCCTTATTTCCAGTGAAGGATTATTGCTACAGCATACAAAGTCATGTTACACAATTGTAGCTTCCAACCATGTGGTAACAGTTTGGAGTTAAGCTTTTACCTGTACCCGCATGACGATGCCCTGTACACAGCGAGCTCCATAAAGATATTGGGTGAGGAACTAAGCTTCCTGGACTTGAACTCTGGACTCTCCAGTCTTACTTTACAGCCGTGATCACTCTACAGAAATCAGGGGGGGACGGACGGATGACCAGGATTCAATTCCGAGGGGGGGGGGCAGAAAAATGTGAGCCGTGGGAAATTTTGTTTTCAGTGGTCAATCCCCTTGGCCATCTCTTAAATATCTAAACTATACCATAAACACAAGTAGACTAATTAAAGTGTAACATAAAAACACCTAATAATACAGTCAAGGACAAGTGTTCGCTACCACTATACAATATAACAAGTATTACCGCCACATAGTGATTACACATAATAAGTAAAGATGACCTGTCACCCCTCCTGACAGGTCTGTTTTAGTAAATATTTGTAATACCTATGAAATTACAATTCTGGAACATCTTTTCTTAGGACTCTCTGTTGTGCTGTCCCTCTGTTATTCTTCCTAGAAATTTATTAATAAACTGAAAACTGGGTGTTATGATTCTCCTTGTCAAGGGACTGCGTCCTTACACTCTCTGACACTGTCCCATCATCGCTGACAGTATCAGTCTGTGTAGGGACACATTCTATTGACATTGGGAATGCTAACACAATTAGATCAATTAGGCCTGGACTACACAGAGTTTCTGTAGCACTACTGATTGATTTTTACAGTCAAGTGACAGCTGCAGCTCTATAGTTAAAATGAATTAGTTACATTACTAAAAGTCTCCATGTAGGCCAGGCCTTTTTTATATATTTCTAGGAGGAATAACAGAGGGACGTCACAACACAGACTTCTAAGTAAAAATGCTCCAGAATTTTCATGGGTAATACAAGGATTTCCTATAACTGACATTTCAGGAGAGGTAACAGCGCCTCTATAATTCCAGTGATTTCAGGTGATGTCTTCTCAGATTGGAGATGTTGACGCCCCTCACTTCTACAGCCATCTCCAGCCTCTGTAGCAACACAAATAAATCCTGACATCAGATCAGACTCCTAAATTAGTCAGACCCCAATAAATCAAAAACCGATCCCACATAAACCCCTAAATTAATCAGACTCCATATCAGACCCCCTAAATCAATTAGGGGAGGTGAGTATGGTATCTATCTAACTATCATCTATCTATCTATCTATCTATCTATCTATCTATCTATCTATCTATCTATCTATCTATCTATCTATCTATCTCATATCTATCTATCTATCTATCTATCTATCTATCTATCTATCTATCTATCTATCTATCTATCTATCTATCTATCTATCTATCTATCTATCTCATATCTATCTATCTATCTATCTATCTATCTATCTATCTATCTATCTATCTATCTATCTATCTACCTATCTATCTACCTATCTACCTATCTATCTATCTATCTATCTATCTATCTATCTATCTATCTATCTATCTATCTATCTATCTATCTATCTATCTATCTATCTATCTATCTATCTATCTATCTATCTATCTATCTATCTATCTCATATCTATCTCATATCTATCTCATATCTATCTCATATCTATCTATCTATCTATCTCATATCTATCTATCTATCTATCTATCTATCTATCTATCTATCTATCTATCTATCTATCTATCTATCTATCTATCTATCTATCTATCTATCGCATATCTATCTATCTATCTCATATCTATCTATATATCTCATATCTATCTCATATCTATCTATCTATCTATCTATCTATCTATCTATCTATCTATCTATCTATTTCATATTTATCTACAACATATATGTATATTTTTAAAAAAAATTACTGCTCATAACAAATGGTGATAAAGTTAATGCAGCCCCGTAGAATCCAAGGGAGCAATTACCTTCCATCCAGAATACGGCCACATTGACATCCCCATAGCAGTCATAGAGCCTGTAGAATAGCTGGTGCATTTTTTTTTCCACCTCATTGCCTAACATTAGTTTAATATTAGCCCCTTATAGCAATATGGAACAATACAGGCATCATGTCCGCTGTAAAATATCATATTCTAAATAGCAATCTGCCTATTTGCACAGTCCACTCATCGCTAATTAACAGACATCACAAGACCTGCCACAAAGCCAAAATCAATAGTTACATTTGGGAAAAGTAAAAACTCTGCACAATGGCGGTACTGAAAACGAGCTCCAAGCCGCTGCTTGTTAAAACCTGGCTATTTAGTAAAATCTCACCTAAACAATCAACAAATCCGGCGACCGCGAGGCGAGGCGAGCCATTGCCGGGAGAACGCGTCTCCATTATGGATGTGACAAGGGTCTAGTTACAGGAAAAAGTAGCGGGTTTGAAATACATATTAAATTGGGCATAAAGCACTTAAGCTGCGCTCAGCCCGGAGGTGCCAAAATCAGTTATTTGACTTTAAAGCAAAATGTGATTTTTCAATCAATCTGCTATATAGGCTGCGAGCGGTAATAAGGCGAATAATTATATCCAACGCCGTCTAATGAAAACGGAGGGAACAAACAGCCGCACGCCACGTAACACAGGGCAATGTTCTGTACTCCACTGACGGGTTGGGGAAAGTTTGAAACTTTCATGATACACGGTGTATTTCGGCTTTCTAATATTTCACTAACATCTGGCCGCAGAGTACCCCCCATCCCCCCAAATGTGCAAAAAAAAAAACGCTGGAATTGCTGATGCGGAAGCTCAGACAAGAATAATTTTATTCCGAAAATTAAAACAACTTGGATTATAATTAGTTAAAAAAAAAGGATAAGGCGATACATTTTCATTAAGCTGAAAGGGTAACTAAATGTTCAACAAACTTCTGACATGTCAGAAGTTTTGATTGGTGGGGGTCCGAGCACTGAGACCCCCACCGATCACTAAAATGAAGCGGCAGAAGAGCTCGTGTGAGCGCTGAGCCGCTTCGTGTCTGTTCGGCTTTTTCCGGAAAGCCGATGTATCGGAGTGCGAGCGCATAGACTTTCTATTGAGTCCGTACAATGATAGATTTATTTCCAGAAAAAGCCGTACAGACACGAAGCGGCTCAGCACTCACACGAACACTTCTGCTGCTTCGTTCTAGCGATTGGTGGGGGTCTCAGTGCTCGGACCCCCCACCAATCCAAACTTCTGACATGTCACTATGAAATGTCAGAACTTTGTCCACAGTTTAGCTGCACTTTAATCTAAAGAAAAGTTCTAATAGGTCTTGTGTTTCCTCGCCATTATCAAGATTTTTGTTTGCTGTCAGTGAATGTATGCATTCAGTTGAAAACCTGTACAGACCTAAGGTCGGGTTCCCACGTAATGTAAAACGCAGTGAAATTTCTGCAACGGAATTGTGTGTAGAAATTCCACAGAATTTACAGTAGCAGCAAAGTGAATGAGATTTAGAAATTCGCACGCCCACGAAAAAAAACGCACAAAAGTCGTGCGGAAAGTTTTCTGCGGTGCGTTTTTGAATGCTGCAGCAGCGTGTTTGGCCCATAGACTTCCATAGGGAGCTGAAATTTTGCAACAGATTTAGGTTGATGTGGTTTTTACAGCGTTTACGCAGCAGAAACGCAGTTAAATCCGCAGGTGCACATATTCTTGGCTATAACCAATGTTTAACTCTAAATCCGCAGGTAAAACCACTGCGGAAAAAACGGTTTTCACAGCAATATATTTATTCCGCAGCAATATGAGCAGGGAAAAGCGGATTTGTGACAGATTTACCAGCGTTTTTCTAGATATTCTACAACAGAAAATCTACAGCGTATCCTGTGTGTGAGAACATAGCCTTAGGCCGGGTTCCCACGGGATGTATATGCAGGGCCACCATCAGGGCAGTACAGCTGGTACTGCCGTCACGGGCCCAGCCAGAATGATGAAAAATAGGGGCCCGTCCCTTCTCAGCAACTTTACACATTTCATTGAGGGCCCCAGCGTTAGTCACTTGGAGAAAGGAGCGACCCAGCAATGTAATAGGGCCCGTTCCTTACTCTGAAGTAACTTACGCTGGGGCCCTGAGAGGACTTACAGGAGGGGAAGATGCAGCTTGTAGAAGCTCCGTGTGGAGAGATCCCGCCCCCCAGCCAGCTCCTTCTCTACACCGCCGACTGGACCTGCAGGCTGGTGAGTGTCCCCCTCTCTCCATCCCCCTTCACATTCCTCCTGACCCCACTTGATTATATATAATTTGATTATATAAAGTATGTTAAAATAGTTTCCGCAACTTTTTTTTGCCGCGATTTTCGGAATCGCTGCAAAAATGGCGCAGTTTTGACGCGATTTTCAAAAAATCACAGCAAATCTGCATGATTTATGCTGCAATTATGAAAATTGCATTAAAAAAATGTTACAAAACATGGTAAAACTGTGCTGTTAGGCTATATTCAAAGAGCGGTAAAATCACGTTTTTGTTGCCATTTTGCAAAAAAATTTGATTTGACGGCACTGTGTAAATAGACTAAGGCCTTATTCAGACGCCCGTGCTCGGTCCGTTTTATATGGACAGTGTATCGGCCATATTTCCCAGACCGACCACAGTTCAGGGAGCCGGGCTCCTAGCATCATAGTTATGTACGACGCTAGGAGTCCCTGTCTCTCCGCGAGAATACTGCCCCGTACTGTAGTCATATTTTCAGTACGGGACCGGGGACAGTATTCCTGCCGAGAGACAGGGACTCCTAGCGTCGTAGATAATTATGACGCTAGGAGCCCTGCTTCCTGAACTGTGGTCGGTCTGGGAAATACTGTTGACATACGGTCCATATTAAACAGACCAAACACGGACGTTTCAACAAGGCCACTTCAGAAGTAGCGGATTTGTCTCCTATTCCTTGTGCGGATTGCGCACTGAAAATTCACTACGAACGTTCACGAACAATATCCTGTGGATAGGTCATCATTTGTTCGTGTGTCGACAACCCCTTTAAGGGTATGTTCACACGATGAGAGGCATTTACGTGTGAAAAGACAGACTGTTTACAGCTGCCTCGTTTCACACGTAAATGCTCCTCCTCGTAATTTACGAGGCGTCTGAGACGCTCGTAAATCTTCAGCTGTGCTTCATTGATTTCAATGAAGAACGGCTCAAATTGCGTGGCAAAGAAGTGCCCTGCACTTCTTTGCCGAGGCAGTCCATTTACGCGTCGTCGTTTGACAGCTGTCAAACGACGACGCGTAAATTACAGGTCGTCTGCACAGTACGTCAGCAAACCCATTCAAATGAATGGGCAGATGTTTGCCGACGTATTGTAGCCCTATTTTCAGACGTAAAACGAGGCATAATACGCCTCGTTTACGTCTGAAAATAGGTCGTGTGAACCCAGCCTAATGCTTTATACAGTGGCAACATTACATTCCCGTCTCTACCTTTTTTCTTCTTTTTTTTGAAGCACGACTATATTCTACTGGACTTAGAAGCAGCAGATTGGCATTGACCTATGAGGATTTGAAAAAAAAAAAAATCCTATTTCATACCAGTTGACAATGTTTTTATTTAGTTTCATTTTATTTTGTTGTTTTGCAGTGAAAATAAATCCATGAACTACAGGAGTTGCATTGTGGGAACTAGAGAGAGAGCAGAAAGTAATTGGTTGATAGATCTATGTTATTGTATTCAATAATGAATAAAAAAGGAGGACAAGCCGAGGTATTGTATCTCCATTGTACAACCTGATATTTTCTCTCCATAAAAAGTCTAGTAATGAATATATACGGGTGTAGTGTGCACATAGCCATATGTTTATTATGTATAAGTTGTCGCTCCGGTCCCATAGATAAATACATTTCCCTCCATAAGCTGCATGATAAGTGCATACCTATCACTTCTAGTCATGGAAGACATTATATAATGTTAGGTTTTTGTAGCCATAACATAAGAGTGAATTATTGCCTATGACATGTGTATACAGTAAATATTAGGAAGGAGTAAACTAAGCCCAGGTGATAGACAGTCCTCCCACCTTCACAGTTAATAGTGCGGCTTAAATGAACTGGAAACTTGTGGGAGTCGGATACGATAATGTTTTCTATATTTCCAAGGAGTTCCCTTGTCACATAGAGAAATGTCATCGCAGGGTAATGTTCTTGTTGGTCGTATCCCAATGGGAACACTTTGAAAGATTGAGTTCAATAATTCAACGGCTACTTTATGAAATATTTATCCGTTATTAGGTACGTGGATGAGTCTTAATGCAAGATCCTATACATACAAACACAGATATTAACTCATTGGGCAAAAAAAGTGGTCATGGCCACCACCAATAGCAGGTCCTTATATTGCCATGATCTTGGGAGGCACAAACGGAGGAAAAACACTTTTTGGCTGTTGGCCGGGCTCTATAGAGTGTGTAGTGGAAGAGGGGTTTTATGGTTTTTGGTGGGGGAAAATTATACCAGCCAAGGATTGACCAAGTTTGATGATTCCTCCCAAGAGATGGTCCAACAGGTCTAAAGATGGTGGTCAACATTCAACTCAATAGGGATCAGTAGACATAACAGTGGCCAAGCAACAGCAATGTGTGGCAATGTGGCGTACATTGATGGCCTATCCTTAGACAGGATGTGAAATGTAGCAGAGGAGAGAGAGAGCGAGAGAGAGCGAGAGAGAGCGAGAGAGCGAGAAAGAGCGAGAGAGAGCGAGAGAGAGAGAGCTAGAGAAAGCGAGAGAAAGCGAGAAAGAGCGAGAAAGAGCGAGAAAGAGAGAGTGAGAGAGTGAGAGAGAGAGAGAGACACTTTCATCCGGGGGTGGTGTCATCCTAGCGGGAGCCCCTATTTAGGGAAATTGTCCAATCAGGTAATGGAACACTAAATGAATTACCGGTAAGATGGTGAAGCTTGGTTCTGGCGTCATGCGGTGGGTAAAAGATGGCCGCCACCACACTTCTGGTTCTGCGCCATCAGAGAGGATGTGACACGGTGACGTCTGACGTCACAACGCCCACCCTCACTGAAAAAAGACGCCAGATCGGAAGGCAGTCCAAGTACCGATTGGTCAAATCATAGAAGCTTCAATATGTAACAAAATTAATTCCTAACGGTTCGTCAGTGTGAGCGGGAATATTAAATTCCTAACATGAAGATGATGGAGCAATAATCATAGAAAAAAAAATCACAGAAAAAATACAAATAAAAAAGCATCACAGAAAAAAAATCACAGAAAAAAAATCACAGAAAAACCTGGCGATAGTAATTACGTTCGTGCAAATAATCTATGACAGATCATCACTGCTTATATTATGTACATATTCATGGTAAAAAGATGTCAGAACAGCAAAAAAATGACATCAATCGGCCCATGTAATATAAGAGCCGCCCGGAAAGAATTATTAGTGAGGTCTGTGAATGGTTAATGAAAGTGCGCAAAAGTATGACGTGGCAAAAAACAATGAATTTTGGTGGACTGTGTAGGGGATGGTTGGAATAAATAACACTGCAATTTAATAAATTTTTTTTTGCTGAATATTACAGATTTTTTCTTAAATTTACTAATCCTGAATTATATCACGTCGTACGCCGGTTCTAACCAGAGCTGCTTTCTGATTTCCCTTGATCACAGAATATGCATTTTTTTTATTCCACAGTCATAAAACTTGCACTTTTAGGCCGGGTTCCCACAGGTCGGATACGCTGCGTCAAAATCACGCAGTGTGTCCGACCTGGAACCTGCAGGACATTCCGTCCGAAAAATCGCTCCACATTGCGGTGCGATTTTTCGGACGGAAATTCTGCTGCGGAAGAAAGTCGTTCATACTTACCCCCTCCCTCCTCTGACGGCCGTTCCGGCCTCCCTGGAGGACTTTGCAGGCCATGTGACGCTGCAGTCTGTGATTGGCTGCAGCGGTCACATGGAATGAAAAGGCATCCCAGGAGGCCGGACTGCAGGAAGAAGGGGGACGTTCTGGGTAAGTATGATTTTTTTTTTACGGCGTTGTGATTTTTGGGGCATTGAACTCCGGGGGGAAAAACCGCAAACAGAAAATCAACAAAAACGCAGCATAAATTGACATGTTGCGGCATTAAATTCCGCACCGCAGGTAAATTTATGAATGTTTACGCTGCATTTTTTTTTTCCACAGTGTGGGCAGGAGGTTTTCTAAATCTCACCCGCTTTGCTGCTACTGTAAATGCTGCGGAATTCCCGCACACAATTCCGTTGCGGAAATTCCGCAGCGTTTACGCTATAACTTAGGGTAAAATCACACACAGTTTTGATGCCATTTTTTGGTGCAAAGCCAGAAGTGGATCTAAAGGAAAGAAAAGGTGTATAGAAAAGACTGAGGCGTCTCCATTCCTTGGTGTCCACTTTGTGTTTGGCCCAAAAAACTGAGCCAAAAACTGCATCAAAACTCTATGTGTGAACCTGGCCTTAGGGCAAGTTTAGACGTGACGGATTAGTTGTGCATTACCGGTGCAGACAGTCCACAGCACAAAAGCAAATTATATTTTTCTTTTAGTTAGTGCAGACTTTGACAGAGCGTAATTTACATTGCGGAAAAGCAGCGAATTTTCACTGTGGAATTGACCTTTTGCCATGGATAGAGTGTAACCCATGGTAAATCCGTGGCTAAATCCACCAAAAAATTGGCATGTTTCATTTGCAGATATTGCAGCAGACCAGTTGAGATTTGCCCAGATCGCTGCAAAATTCTTAGCAGACACTGTCCGCCACGTGTGAAGACACCCCGACTGTCATATGAGCTCCCACAATCTACACTTGTCCGTACAATGGACCAATAGAGTCACCGGGGGAAATTTATTACTTTCTTATATCAGTCTTTCCCTAGCATAGAAAAGTCACAAATGGCACAAAAATCACAATTTGCTGTAAAAATTGTGCCGGTTCCGCCGCTCACACCACTTTTCTTAATTAAGCGCAGCTTAGTTCAGTGATCAGCGTATTAAGGCCGGCGTATGAAATGTCAGACATTATAAATCTCCCCCTATGAGTTTTTTCTTCTATTTGTAAAAGCAAATAACAATCCCGGCAAATGGATTCTCCGAAGTATAATAATGGTGTTTGCATCACGAATCAGTGATTTATAGATCAATTATTGTCCACCAAAATGTTATCTAATGAATCCTGACACTCAGTAATGTCCAATCAATAGAAGAAAAAGTATCCCCGGATGAGGAACAATTTTTATAAAATATCTTACATTTTGTTAGGAAATTGAGATCCAAATGACAAAGAAAAGGAATTTTTGTGAAGCACTTTTTTTTATTGCAAATTTTTGAAAATTGTACAATATGTTAGAAAAAGAAAAAAAGATTAATAAAAAAAAAAAGATTCTAGGAAAATACAAGAACTGTTTACAATATAGGGGTTTGTTTTGTGAAAATAACGAAACAAATCAGATCATGAGACGGCTCATCAGTTTTTCATCTTTTGCTCTTAAAAAAAAATGACGAAACTGTAAGTTTTTGGGTGAACACTTAATTTTTTTCACATTTCAGAAAATGTTACAATATGTTATGAACCCCTAAAAGAAAAATTCTAGGATAATACAAAGATTGCCCTGGGAATAAAGGGAAAATATTTTTTTTTTTAAACTAGAGTAGCAAATCCATTGATGAGTTTTCTGTGCGGCGCTTCGGAATTTGTTGCTGCTAAATAAGCAACTGCATATAAATAAAATAATAATAATAAATAAATACAAAATCAAGAAACTGAAGATTTTTGGGAAACGGTTCTGTTATGGTCCTCGCCAGAGAAGTGGATCCTTACCCGCACCTGTTTCGGCGCTGGCTAAACGGAGGTGCGAGTTCTAAGGAATATCCCTGTTCTTCACTCTGCAGCGAGTTATGGACTTTCCCGGTTGGATTGCCAGGTCATGTTTCTCAGAGCAATTACCAATGGCGGCAAATGCGCTGTAGGCGTTTTCTGGAGCGTTGCAGACTCAGAATCAACATGAAGCGAGTGTTTGTCAATGGGAGAGCAGTCCGTATGTAACAAACTAGGAGAGAAGACAAAGACATAATCAGAAGACGGGCCAGGAGAGAAAACGAAGACATAATCAGAAAACGGGCCAGGGTTCAAACCAGGTGGTTGAACAAGAAGTACCATCAAACAAATCCAAAGAAGCCAGACGTAGGCAAGATACAGGGACAAGGCTTAAAATAAGGTCAGAGTCAGGGTCAAAATGGTTAACTAGATCAGAAAAAATTTACTACTATACACTGGTAAATAAAAAATAAAAAAATGTAAGCTGTGTGATGTCATCATTGCAGGCCATTAGCTAAAGAGATATAACACGGCCTGTGGCTGTGTGTAGAGAGTTGGCTGCCACGGGCAGGAAAGAAGAACTATGAAGGGGCTCATCAAGTAACAACTTCCTATTTGAAAAATTGTTTTGAAAATGTTACAATTTGCTGTAATTAAAAAAAAAAAAAAGAAAAACTAAGTAAGGCTTCGTTCACATCTGCTTCAGGCCTGGCCTGGGACTATAGGGACTATTCTTTTTGTAAAACTAAAACAGGAACAAATCCTTCCAGTGATCAGATTTTCATCTGTTGTTCTAACAAATGTAGAAATATATATATATTTTTTTGGAAACACTTTTTTGGGGAAATTTTACATGTTATTAAAAATTAAAAACTTTAAAAATAAAATAAATTTAAATTGAGCCCTTTCTGTAGCTGAGGCTGAACCTGAGCGATTTCCTCCGTGAGTCTTTATCTTGGCATTTTCTGAACCTCTCCACAATTGAGAAGTTTCCTCCTCTTCCTACTCGCTGCGTGTTTCTCCCTCCCCAAAATTGTAGTCAATTAATTATTTTAAGTTGCAAATGATTTCACTAATGACAGTGCAATCCTCCGAATACCGCTGTCCCCCTCGGCATGTGCAATAAATTACGTTAATTTACATGTGTTCCTCCTGGTGCCCCTCCAGGTTTTGGTAACATACAAAATAGTTTATCACCTGTTTACCACGAAAAAAAAGTAAATGTCTCTCCTGGGGGCCCGGGCAGGTGTGCTCAACTTGTAGAATTAGTTTGCTAATTATCATCTTAGATTCGCTGTGTTCATGCAGTGAGCAGAATTCAATTAAAGGGAGGAAAACGTAAAACTATAAATACATACTGCTTCATTCTCATGTCAGTCTGCTCATGCCGTACGGTAGGTGTGCCCAGAACTCGAAAACATTTCTCTACGTCTATAAGACTGTTTGCCACACCCTTGATATCCGAAAGCTACCCCTTTTTGATCCCCATGTCCATCCAGGTGCTGTAGAGCTCAATGGGGACATCAGGAAATTGACCATAATGATGAGAATGACCTTCAGGTCACTCTCATTATTACAATTAGCACTGCAAGGATTGTTAAAACTAAACCGGTGAATGAGTACCGGGACTCACTAAAAAAGTTGCTAGTCTTTTATGGTGAGTTTAACAAACGTGACACTCTGACCATTGCTGACCCATAGTGTTCAGTCATCTTCTCAACTCCATACAATTGAGAAAGTTCTTGATTGTCTGATTGTCTAACCCTCTCAGTTGCCCAAATAATGATGTTGTTCTCATCAACTGCAAGATGGGGGCATCAGGGAGCGGACCAGAGGCAAAGCTAATAGCTCATGGGCCCTGGTGCAAAAGTTCATCTTGGGTCCCCCTTCTGCCCAGGTTATAGAAAACCCTATTCACATGTATTGGATTCTACGTGTATTTCAGTGCGTCCGCCTCAATTCCGACACATGTGAACAGGGCCGTAGGGTAAGTTCATCAAAAAATGTCTGCAGATTTTGATGGGATTTTGCACGCCCATACGGTAATATCATAAGTAGCGAAAAAAACAACAACCCAGGTATGATAAGTGCTGCAGGATGAAGCCAGTAGTCCGTGGATTAATTTAAATGGATTACTTTATTGATAAAAACGGAGCTTTACGGCACCGAACCGTAATCAATTACCTGATGAACCCACCGGTTCGGTGCCATAACGCTTAGTATTTATCAATAAATAAACATTAAAATTAATCCACAGACCACTGGCTTCATCCTGTAGTGATCCTGAGCTTTCTTGCTACTGTGATATTAGGGTATACAGTACTCACTGTGCAGTGAAACGTCATTTTTTTCCGCAATGTTCAGAAAATCACAGCAAAAAACGTGACTTAACCACACTGTGTGAATAAAGCCTACTACTTTTTAGTGCCTAGTACTATTTTTTCTTAGAGCAATTTTCATTATTGTCTTACAATTTTGGCTGCAACTTTAATAACAGCGGCAAAACCGCGCCCTTTTTTCAGAAATTACAGAAATTGCGGCAAAAAACACAATGAATAAAAAATAAGTTAACATACTCTTCAAGAGGGCCGGGGAGAGAAAAGTGAAGAAGAGACAAAGGGGGATGAAGGGATGGAGGGAGGGAGTGATGGAGGGGTGGAGGGAGGGAAGGAGGGATGAAGGGATGTAGGGATGAAGAGATGTAGGGATGAAGAGATGGAGGGATGAAGAGATGGAGGGATGAAGAGATGGAGAGATGAAGAGATGGAGGGATGAAGAGATGGAGGGATAAAGAGATGGAGAGATGAATAGATGGAGAGATGAAGAGATGGAGGGATGAATAGATGGAGGGATGAATAGATGGAGGGATGATGAGATGGAGAGATGAATAGATGGAGGAATGAAGAGATGGAGGGATGAAGAGATGGAGGGATGAATAGATGGAGGGATGATGAGATGGAGAGATGAATAGATGGAGGAATGATGAGATGGAGGGATGATGAGATGGAGGGATAAAGAGATGGAGGGATAAAGAGATGGAGTGATGAAGGGAGGGAGTGATGGAGAGGGAGTGATGAAGAGATGTAGGGAGTGATGAAGAGATGGAGTGATGGACTGATGAAGAGATGTAGGGAGTGATGAAGTGATGGAGTGATGAAGGGAGGGATGAAGAGATGTAGGGAGTGATGAAGGAATGGAGTGATGAATAGATGTAGGAAGTGATGAAGGGATGGAGTGATGAAGAGATGTGGCGAGTGATGAAGGGAGGGAGTGATGAAAAGATGTAGGAAGTGATGAAGAGATGTAGGGAGTGATGGAGGGATAGAGTGATGAAGGGATGGGGGGATGCAGAATGAAGAGATGGGGGATGAAGAGATGGGGGATGAAGAGATGGAGGGATGAAGAGATTGAGGGAAGGAGAGATTGGGGATGAAGAGATAGGGGATGAAGAGATGGGGGATGAAGAGATGGAGGGATAAAGAGATGGAGTGATGAAGTGACGGAGTGATAAGGAGATGTAGGGAGTGATGAGGAGATGTAGGGAGTGATGAAGAGATGGAGTGATGGAGTGATGAAGAGATGTAGGGAGTGATGAGGAGATGTAGGGAGTGATGAAGAGATGTAGGGAGTGATGAAGAGATGTAGGGAGTGATGGAGGAACGGAGTGATGAAGAGATGTAGGGAGAGATAGAGGGATGGAGTGATGAAAAAATGGGGGGGGGGGTTGGAGAAGCACTCACCAGCCTGGGGCTTTGTTCAAGGACCTGACTGATGGGCAGGCCTTCTCTCCTGCAGATAGTCTGCTGCTTCACTGTGGTAGAAGTACCTGATTGGTGGGCGGGGGTCACAAGGCCATGACGTTATCAAAGGTCCTTTAGCCCACTATTTAACAGTATCTATCCGTAGCATTTTTATGTAAAACCAACGCAGGCAAATGTGGTGCAGGGGACCGGGCCCCCTGGCTTCGGGGCCCGTTCGCAATTTTGACTGCTGCAACCCCTATAGCTCAGCCAGTGGTGCGGACTATGATGGTGAGAAATGAGAATGACCTACAGACGATTCTCATCACAGCAATTCAATAGCACTAAATAGATTGTCCAAACTCAATAGATAAGGCAGCACTTGAGCTATTTCCTAAATTTGCTATCCGTCGTAAGAGGAGAATGAAAACTGTAGCATAGGTTCAAAATTGGGAGCATACCACCCATATCTATAAGGCTTTGTAGTAGTCTGCATGCCATACACTTCTCAAATATAATTGTAACTCACATGGTTCCCAACTCCCTTGACGTTCTCATCAACTGTAAGATGGGGACATCATTGACTTGATATAAATAGTGAGAATGACCTTCAGATCATTCTCATTTCTGAAATTTAATAGCACGGATTGTCCAAACTGAAGGTAAATGAGCAATGGAGACCTTGCTTAAAAATTTGCTGGTCTCTTGAAACTGACAACTGAAGCTCACAAGTTCTAGTAGAAAGTGTCCACAAATACAAACAGACCAAGACAAGAGTTACTCATTGGCAACAGAGAAGAAATGTTGTCCTGCACACTGGACTTTACACAATCTGATCATAGCAATGCAAATCATGAATCAGAAAGCATCAGCAAGAAATATGGGTCCAGATTTCAAATTGGGACACTCAAATTGGGGCAATAGACCAGGAAACTCAAATGGAGAATTCAGACCAGGATACGCGAACATGGGCAAACTTGGGGTGGGGTGGGGTGGGTCCAAGTACCTGAAAACCCCCTTAGCAGTCCAAGAAAAAACTATATTATGCCAAAGGGGTTGTCCAGGATTAGAAAAACATGGCTTCCTTCTTCCAAAAATAGTGCCAGTACATTACAGCTTTGCCCCATTCATTTTAATGGTGCCGAGCTGCAATACCAGACACATCCCATGGACAGGTGTGGTGCTGTGTTTTTTTGGAAGAGAGCAGCCGTGTTTTTCTACTCATGGAAAACCCCTTTAAGTGTTAACCACTAAACCACCCTAAGGGTATTATATAATAATCCATAACTACCCTAGAAAAACCTCTTAAATATTTGGTGTATATTCTGTTGTCTGTGTGACATACGCTTGCTAGGTGTAGATTTGCGCCAGTACTAATGTCAGCTTCTGCCGTAAATTATGATAAATCTGTCGTTCCGTCACAGGCCACGCCCTCTTTGACTAAATACCGCCCCCTTTCTCAGCACTTTCGGAAAGTGGCAAAAAAAAAGGAAAAAGTTACAAAGTTAAGAGCTACTATGGCGTGACCAAAAATATTTTTTACGACAGAAAACTGTTGTAAAACTTTTGATATCCCTATACCCCCATGGTGTTCTCTAGAGATATCCTTAAAATGTGTCCTACTCTGAAGAGGAGCAACACAGAATTTCATTTTCCAATACAGAAAGTTTAAACTTTTTCCCGTCAAAAGTTTTAGATCCTTTCCAAATCAATAATTGTGTGCACAAGAAGACGCCGCCAATCACGACCACTTTGATTTTATCTTTTGAGAATATATTGGAGAAATTTCTAAAAAAAATGAGTCAAAGTAAATGAAGAGCATAGGAAAATATTTTGCTCGCACTTGTGTGTTGCTGCCTTTAATCTCCAAGTCTTCTATTCTCTCTCATCTCTGGTCATGGACAGAACGTCCGCAATGAAGAGACGCACAGCTCCTAACCAACACTAATTAATTACAATTCCGAAGGTCAAAATCAGATGGGAGGCAGAAAGCCTTGTAAATTCACGGCCAGCCGCTCCTTCACTAATATTTACCACAATAAACACAGCTTTATGATCGATTGCTTCATGTTAGTTTGGGTTGTGATCAGTAGAATGTAGAATGATAATTTTGGAAAGTAATCCACATCCTCCAAGCTTCAGAAGTAGTCTATGCAAAACAATAACCTATGAAGAAACAGCCAAAGTCTCGTTCAGGCCTCTAGTATTATACATAGCGAGCAGTATTATAGTAGTTATATTCTTGTATATAGGGGGCAGTATTAAAGTAGTTATATTCTTGTATATAGGGGCAGTATTATAGTAGTTATATTCTTGTATATAGGAGCAGTATTATAGTAGTTATATTCTTGTATATGTGGGGCAGTATTATAGTAGTTATATTCATGTATATAGGAGCAGTATTATAGTAGTTATATTCTTCTATATAGGGGCAGTATTATAGTAGTTATATTCTTGTATATAGGGTAGTATTATAGTAGTTATAGTCTTGTATATAGGGGCAGTATTATAGTAGTTATATTCTTGTATATAGGGAGCAGTATTATAGTAGTTATATTCTTGTATATAGGGACAGTATTATAGTAGTTATATTCTTGTATATAGGGGGCAGTATTATAGTAGTTATATTCTTGTATATGTGGGCAGTATTATAGTAGTTATATTCATGTATATAGGAGCAGTATTATAGTAGTTATATTCTTGTATATGTGGGGCAGTATTATAGTAGTTATATTCATGTATATAGGAGCAGTATTATAGTAGTTATATTCTTCTATATAGGGGCAGTATTATAGTAGTTATATTCTTGTATATAGGGTAGTATTATAGTAGTTATAGTCTTGTATATAGGGGCAGTATTATAGTAGTTATATTCTTGTATATAGGGAGCAGTATTATAGTAGTTATATTCTTGTATATAGGGACAGTATTATAGTAGTTATATTCTTGTATATAGGAGGCAGTATTATAGTGGTTATATTCTTGTATATAGGGAAAAGTATTATAGTAGTTATATTCTTGTATATAGGGGGCAGTATTATAGTAGTTATATTCTTGTATGTAGGGGGCAGTATTATAGTAGTTATATTCTTGTATGTAGGGGGCAGTATTATAGTAGTTATATTCTTGTATATAGGGGGCAGTATTATAGTAGTTATATTCTTGTATATAGGGGCAGTATTATAGTAGTTGTATTCTTGTATATAGGGACAGTATTATAGTAGCCATATTCTTGTATATAGGGGGCAGTATTATAGTAGTTATATTCTTGTAAATAGGAGCAGTATTATAGTAGTTATAGTCTTGTATATAGGGGGCAGAATTATAATAGTTATATTGCATATAGGGGGCAGTATTATAGTAGTTATATTCTTGTATATAGGAGCAGTATTATAGTAGTTATATTCTTGTATATAGGGGGAAGTATTATAGTAGTTATATTCTTGTACATAGGGGGCAGTATTATAGTAGTTATACAGAGGCGTAGCTAGGTTCTCCAGCACCCGGGGCAAAGATTCAGTTTGGCGCCCCCCCCCCCCCAACCTCTTCTTCCCCCTCGCCGTGTTTGTTTTCTCTACCAATCGACGTGTCATTTCTTTTTATGTAACGCGAGCATAAAATTATTTGTACATTTCACAAGCAATATGGTTCTATATACAACACCAGAACCAAGCTCGATACATATATACAGCCCCAGAACAAATACAGCTGTGCAACCCCTGCCGTATAGGTTTGTTCGGCGTAAAACTACAGCTCCCAGCATGGCCCGAACAATGGTGAGGATATGCTGGGTGATGCCGTTTCACAAAAATTAAATCCTATCATAATCATCTCGCTGCAGATTATACAGTGACTACATTACTGATTAGAGGCAGAATAAACATTTACATTAAGTGACTCACCGGTGACGTCTCAGATTCTAGTTCTTTTTCTCCATTTGGTCCAGACCTCTATGGTGGCTTCTCCCGGTCACAGACCATTTCTGCAGTTTGCCGCTCACATGTCTTCAGCTTCTCACTTTTCCAACATTTCTGCACCTATAAATAAATATAAAGTTATCATTATACCACACACTACGCCCCTAAATATAATAGCGCCATACACTGCACCTCTAATTATAATAGCACCATACACCGTGTCCCACACACACACACTGTGCCCCCTGTAGATAGTGCCTGCCATAGAGCCCCCTGTAGATAGTGCCCCCATATAGCCCACCCCTGTATATAGTGTCCCACAAATAACTCCCCCTATAGTGCGCTACAGATAGCCCACCCCTGTATATAGCCCCATGTAGATATAGCCCACCCCTGTATATAGAGCTCTACAGATAGCCCAACCATGTATGTAGCCCCCCTGTAGATATAGCCCACCTCTGTATATAGTGCTCCACATATAGTCCACCCCTGTATATAGTGTTTCACAGATAGCCCACCCCTGTATATAGCCCCCCTTGTACATATAGTCCACCCCTGTATATAATGCTCCACTAGATAGTCCACCCCTGTATATAGTGCTCCACAGATAGCCCACCCCTGTATATACTATATACAAGGGTGGGCTATCTGTGGAGCACTATATACAGGGGTGGACTATATGTACAAGGGGGCTATATACAGGGGTGGGCTTTCTGTGTAGCACTATAGGGGGAGCTATTTGTGGGATACTATATACAGGGGTGGGCTATACACAGGGCTGGGATATATACACAGGGGGGCTATATACAGGGGTGGGCTATATCTATAGAGGGGGGCTATATACAGGGGTGGGCTATATACAGGAGTGGGCTATACACGGGGGCTATATCTACAGTGGTGGGCTATACATAGGGGGGCTATATACAGGGGTGGGCTATATACAGGGGGAATATATCTACAGGGGGAATATATCTACAGGGGGAATATATCTACAGGGCTGGGCTATATACAGGGCGACTATATCTATAGGGGGGGGGCTATATACTGGGGTGGGCTATCTATGGAGCACCATATACAGGGGTGGGCTATATCTACAGGGGGCTATATACTATATAGCCCACCCCTGTATATGGTGCTCTATAGACAGCCCACTCCAGTATATAGCCCCCCTGTAGATATAGTCCCCCTGTATATAGCCCACCCCTGTATATGGTGCTCTATAGACGGCCCACTCCAGTATATAGCCCCCCTGTAGATATAGTCCCCCTGTATATAGCCCACCCCTGTATATGGTGCTCTATAGACTGCCCACTCCAGTATATAGCTCCCCTGTAGATATAGTCCCCCTGTATATAGCCCAGCAGATATAGTCCCCCTGTATATAGCTCCCCTGTAGATATAGCCCCCTGTATATAGCCCAGCAGATATAGTCCCCCTGTATATAGCTCCCCTGTAGATATAGCCCCCCTGTATATAGTCCCCCTGTATATAGCTCCCCTGTAGATATAGCCCCCCTGTATATAGCCAAGCAGATATAGTCCCCCTGTATATAGCTCCCCTGTAGATATAGCCCCCCTTTATATAGCCCAGCAGATATAGTCCCCCTGTATATAGCTCCCCTGTAGATATAGCCCCCCTGTATATAGCCCAGCAGATATAGTCCCCCTGTATATAGCCCAGCCCTGTAGATAGACACCCCCCGTAGGTAGACAAAGTCGCCCCCCCCCCCCGCAGATACAGCCACACACTTCTATTACAATTTAAAAAAAAAAAAACATTTCAAACTCACCTTATTCCCGCTCCCACGCCGTCCGGCAGCCATGGAGACCTGCTCTCTTCTGCGCAGGTCTCCAGGGGGTTGAACGCGGCGTCTATGAAAGGCGCTGGTTGGCTGGGCAGGATGACTTTCCCTGCCAGTCAGTCAGCGCCTTTCATCGACGGAAGCGTCACTGGTACAAAAGGTACCAGTCGCTTCATTCGTGGAGAGGCGCTGAATGGCCGGGCACGGAACGTGCTCGGTCATTCATTGCTTCTAATTGTACCTGTGTCCTTGCGACACAGGTACAATTATAGTGCAGGAGGAGGGGGCGATGGCGCCCCCCTCTGAACTGCGCCCGGGGCAAGTGCCCCGCCTGCCCCCCCCTAGCTACGCCCCTGAGTTATATTCTTGTATATAGGGGGCAGTGTTATAGTAGTTATATATTTGTATATAGGGGGCAGTATTATAGTAGTTATATTCTTGTATGTAGAAGGGAGTATTATAGTAGTTATATTCTTGTATATAGGGGGCAGTATTATAGTAGTTATATTCTTGGATATAGGGGGAAGTATTATAGCAGTTATATTCTTGTATATAGGGGGCAGTATTATAGTAGTTATATTCTTGTATATAGGGGGCAGTATTATAGTAGTTATATTCTTGTATATAGGAGCAGTATTATAGTAGTTATATTCTTGTATATAGAGGCAGTATTATAGTAGTTATATTCCTGTATATAGGGGCAGTATTATAGTAGAAATATTCTTGTATATAGGGGCAGTATTATAGTAGTTATATTCTTGTATATAGGGGGCAGTATTACAGTAGTTATATTCTTGTATATTGGAGCAGTATTATAGTAGTTATATTCTTGTATATAGGGGGCAGTATTATAGTAGTTATATTCTTGTATATAGGGGGAAGTATTATAGCAGTTATATTCTTGTATATAGGGGGCAGTATTATAGTAGTTATATTCTTGTATATAGGAGGCAGTATTATAGTAGTTATATTCAGTTATATAGGGGCAGTATTATAGTAGAAATATTCTTGTATATAGGGGCAGTATTATAGTAGTTATATTCTTGTATATAGGGGGCAGTATTACAGTAGTTATATTCTTGTATATTGGAGCAGTATTATAGTAGTTATATTCTTGTATATAGGGGCAGCATTATAGTAGTTATATTCGTGTATATAGGATCAGTATTATAGTAGTTATATTCTTGTATATAGCGGCAGTATTGTAGTGGTTATATTCTTGTATATAGGGGATAGTATTATAGGAGTTATATTCTTGTATGTAGGAGCAGTATTATAGTAGTTATATTATTGTATATAGGAGCAGTATTATAGTAGTTATATTCCTGTATATAGGAGCAGTATTATAGTAGTTATATTCTTGTATATAGGAGCAGTATTATAGTAGTTATATTCTTGTATATAGGAGCAGTATTATAGTAGTTATATTCCTGTATATAGAAGCAGTATTATAGTAGTTATATTCTTGTATATAGGGGGCAGTATTATAGTAGTTATATTCTTGTATATGGGGGCAGTATTATAGTAGTTATATTCTTGTATATAGGAGCAGTATTATAGTAGTTATATTCTTGTATATGGGGGCAGTATTATAGTAGTTATATTCTTGTATATAGGAGCAGTATTATAGTAGTTATATTCCTGTATATAGAAGCAGTATTATAGTAGTTATATTCTTGTATATAGGGGGCAGTATTATAGTAGTTATATTCTTGTATATAGGGGCAGTATTATAGTAGTTATATTCTTGTATATAGGGGCAGTATTATAGTAGTTATATTCTTGTATATGGGGGCTGTATTATAGTAGTTATATTCTTGTATATAGGGAGCAGTATTATAGGAGTTATATTCTTGTATATAGGAGCAGTATTATAGTAGTTATATTCTTGTATATAGGGGGCAGTATTATAGTAGTTATATTCTTGTATATATGGGCAGTATTATAGTAGTTATATTCTTGTATATAGGAGCAGTATTATAGTAGTTATATTCTTGTATGTAGGGGGCAGTATTATAGTAGTTATATTCTTGTATATGGGGGCAGTATTATAGTAGTTATAGTCTTGTATATAGGGGCAGTATTATAGTAGTTATATTCTTGTATATAGGGAGCAGTATTATAGGAGTTATATTCTTGTATATAGAAGCAATATTTTACTTGTTATATATGCTTTATAGTGGGCAAAATCTAAAGCAATCAAGTTTTTTTTTATGGTCACAGGGTTACTCTCACCACCCATAGAGAAACATATAAGTCATAATGTAATTTGCAGCAATCTTACCTGTCCTCACAGTCAGTGTTCGTACATCTTACTGATTAGAGTTGAAAGTAAATATTATTTTTTTTTACACATACCTGAACTAAGAATAGTTTCTAATATCTTGTATCCTCTACTTCTCTTTACAGCTCATTTGCATTACTCAACAGAGGGCGACAATAAGCACAGTAGAAAGTTTTATCCAGGGTGTAGTGAATATGAAATTTGTGTTTTATACTCAGGTCATAATCATTTTAACTGAAAGTTTACACTACATGGACAAAATTATTGGGACACCTACACATTACACTAAAGGAGCTTTTATGACATGCCATTATAAATCCATAGACATTAATATGAAGTTGTTCCCACTTTGCAGTAAAACATCTCCCACTCTTCAGGGGGCTTTCTACAAGATTGTGTCTGTGGGAATATTTTCCATTCTCCTAGACGAACATTTGGGGGAGGGGGCCTGGCTCGTAATTTCCATTCTACGTCATCCCAATGGTGGTGGATGGGGTAGAGGTCAGGACTTTATGCGGCCAGTCAAGTACTTCCACACCAAACTCCCCAAACCAACCATGCTGTAACGGCTGGGGTTATGGACCGCCCTCATCCCTATCCTTCGGACTGCCGCGCCCGCAGCCTCCTGGCTACCTGCCAGCGTCTACTTTCTCGGAGACGCCAGCTCACGCAGCCCACTCGTCCCCGGCCTTAAAGGGCCAGCGCACACTAAAGTTCCCTAACCAATCCCCAGAACACCTTGGACTATAAAAAGGGCTCCGCCCTACCACTCCTTGCCTAAGCGATGTTGTTGTTTTCCCATGTTAGTTTTGCAAATGGTCCCTTAGTTGTATCCTGTTCCCAGTGTTCCCGTATCCTACTACCTGTATCCTGTAACTGTGCTTGTTCCTGAGTTGCATGTAGTGTTGGGGTCGTGTTGTTATCTGCCACGCCTGGTATCATTTGCCACGCCAAGCTCCATCTGTGCCAAAGCGTCTGCTACACTTCGTGCCTGTCTGGACACTTACATGTACTATAGTGCAGCTGCCACTCCGCTATGGGGGAGCTGCCTAGTGGGTTCACTTACCCCAGGATCATGACACCAGGATCATAACACATGTCTTTATGGACCTTGTGCACTGGGGCGCTGTCATGAGGAACTGAAAAGACCGAACCCCAAACTGTTCCCATTGGGTTGGAAGCTGCAATTGTCCTAAATGTCTTGTATGCTGAAGAATTAATATTTCCCTTCACTGTAACTAAGGGTCTGACCCCTGAAAAACACCCCCAAAGTATTACCCCTCCCCCACCAAACTTTACAGCTGGCACAATGCAGTCAGGTGGGTAATGTTCTCCTGGCATTCACCAAACCCAGACTCATCATCAGACCCCAGATAGAGAAGCGTCACTCCACAGAACACGCCATAAAGAGAAGCGTCACTCCACAGAACACGTCATATAGAGAAGCGTCACTCCACAGAACACGTCATAGAGAAGCGTCACTCCACAGAACACGTCATATAGAGAAGCGTCACTCCACAGAACACGTCATAGAGAAGCGTCACTCCACAGAACACGTCATATAGAGAAGCGTCACTCCACAGAGCACGTCATATAGAGAAGCGTCACTCCACAGAACACGTCATATAGAGAAGCGTCACTCCACAGAACACGTCACATAGAGAAGCGTCACTCCACAGAACACGTCATATAGAGAAGAGTCACTCCACAGAACACGTCACATAGAGAAGCGTCACTCCACAGAACACGTCATATAGAGAAGCGTCACTCCACAGAACACGTCATATAGAGAAGCGTCACTCCACAGAACACGTCATATAGAGAAGCGTCACTCCACAGAACACGTCATATAGAGAAGCGTCACTCCACAGAACACGTCATATAGAGAAGCGTCACTCCACAGAACATGTCACATAGAGAAGCGTCACTCCACAGAACACGTCATATAGAGAAGCGTCACTCCACAGAACACGTCACATAGAGAAGCGTCACTCCACAGAACACGTCATAGAGAAGCGTCACTCCACAGAACACATCACATAGAGAAGCGTCACTCCACAGAACACGTCATATAGAGAAGCGTCACTCCACAGAACACGTCATATAGAGAAGCGTCACTCCACAGAACACGTCACATAGAGAAGCGTCACTCCACAGAACACGCCACATAGAGAAGCGTCACTCCCCAGAACACGTCACATAGAGAAGTATCACTCCACAGAACACGTCATATAGAGAAGCGTCACTCCACAGAACACGTCATATAGAGAAGCGTCACTCCACAGAACACGTCATATAGAGAAGCGTCACTCCACAGAACACGTCATATAGAGAAGCGTCACTCCACAGAACACGTCACATAGAGAAGCGTCACTCCACAGAACACGTCATATAGAGAAGCGTCACTCCACAGAACACGTCACATAGAGAAGCGTCACTCCACAGAACACGTCACATAGAGAAGCGTCACTCCACAGAACACGTCATATAGAGAAGCGTCACTCCACAGAACACGTCATATAGAGAAGCGTCACTCCACAGAACACGTCACATAGAGAAGCGTCACTCCACAGAACACGTCATATAGAGAAGCGTCACTCCACAGAACACGTCATATAGAGAAGCGTCACTCCACAGAACACGTCACATAGAGAAGCGTCACTCCACAGAACACGTCATATAGAGAAGCGTCACTCCACAGAACACGTCACATAGAGAAGCGTCACTCCACAGAACACGCCACATAGAGAAGCGTCACTCCCCAGAACACGTCACATAGAGAAGTATCACTCCACAGAACACGTCATATAGAGAAGCGTCACTCCACAGAACACGTCACATAGAGAAGCGTCACTCCACAGAACACGTCACATAGAGAAGTGTCACTCCACAGAACACGTCACATAGAGAAGCGTCACTCCACAGAACACGTCATATAGAGAAGCGTCACTCCACAGAACACGTCAGACAGAGAAGCGTCACTCCACAGAACACGTCATAGAGAAGCGTCACTCCACAGAACACGTCACATAGAGAAGCGTCACTCCACAGAACACGTCATATAGAGAAGCGTCACTCCACAGAACACGTCATATAGAGAAGTATCACTCCACAGAACACGTCATATAGAGAAGCGTCACTCCACAGAACACGTCACATAGAGAAGCGTCACTCCACAGAACACGTCACATAGAGAAGCGTCACTCCACAGAACACGTCACATAGAGAAGCGTCACTCCACAGAACACGTCACATAGAGAAGCGTCACTCCACAGAACACATCATATAGAGAAGCGTCACTCCACAGAACACGTCAGATAGAGAAGCGTCACTCCACAGAACACATCATATAGAGAAGCGTCACTCCACAGAACACGTCATATAGAGAAGCGTCACTCCACAGAACACGTCATATAGAGAAGCGTCACTCCACAGAACACGTCATATAGAGAAGCGTCACTCCACAGAACACGTCATATAGAGAAGCGTCACTCCAGAGAACACGTCACATAGAGAAGCGTCTCTCCACAGAACACGTCATATAGAGAAGCGTCACTCCACAGAACACGTCACATAGAGAAGCGTCACTCCACAGAACACGTGACATAGAGAAGTGTCACTCCACAGAACACGTCACATAGAGAAGCGTCACTCCACAGAACACGTCATAGAGAAGCGTCACTCCACAGCACACGTCACATAGAGAAGCGTCACTCCACAGACCACGTCACATAGAGAAGCGTCACTCCACAGAACACGTCATATAGAGAAGCGTCACTCCACAGAACACGTCATATAGAGAAGCGTCACTCCACAGAACACGTCACATAGAGAAGCGTTACTCCACAGAACACGTCATATAGAGAAGCGTCACTCCACAGAACACGTCACATAGAGAAGCGTCACTCCACAGAACACGTCACATAGAGAAGCGTCACTCCACAGAACACGTCATATAGAGAAGCGTCACTCCACAGAACACGTCACATAGAGAAGCGTCACTCCACAGAACACGTCATATAGAGAAGCGTCACTCCACAGAACACGTCATAGAGAAGCGTCACTCCACAGAACACGTCATATAGAGAAGCGTCACTCCACAGAACACGTCACATAGAGAAGCGTCACTCCACAGAACACGTCATAGAGAAGCATCACTCCACAGAACACGTCACATAGAGAAGCGTCACTCCACAGAACACGTCACATAGAGAAGCGTCACTCCACAGAACACGTCATATAGAGAAGCGTCACTCCACAGAACACGTCACATAGAGAAGCGTCACTCCACAGAACACGTCACATAGAGAAGCGTCACTCCACAGAACACGTCATAGAGAAGCGTCACCCCACAGAACACGTCAAATAGAGAAGCGTCACTCCACAGAACACGTCATATAGGGAAGCATCACTCCACAGAACACGTCAGACAGAGAAGCGTCACTCCACAGAACACGTCATAGAGAAGCGTCACCCCACAGAACACGTCAGATAGAGAAGCGTCACTCCACAGAACACGTCATAGAGAAGCGTAACCCCACAGAACACGTCACATAGAGAAGCGTCACTCCACAGAACACGTCATATAGAGAAGTGTCACTCCACAGAACACGTCACATAGAGAAGCGTCACTCCACAGAACACATCATATAGAGAAGCGTCACTCCACAGAACACGTCAGATAGAGAAGCGTCATTTCGCAGAACACGTCATATAGAGAAGCGTCACTCCACAGAACACGTCACATAGAGAAGCGTCACTCCACAGAACACGTCATATAGAGAAGCGTCACTCCACAGAACACGTCATATAGAGAAGCGTCACTCCACAGAACACGTCACATAGAGAAGCGTCACTCCACAGAACACGTCACATAGAGAAGCGTCACTCCACAGAACACATCATATAGAGAAGCGTCACTCCACAGAACACGTCATAGAGAAGCGTCACTCCACAGAACACACCATATAGAGAAGCGTCACTCCACAGAACACACCATATAGAGAAGCGTCACTCCACAGAACACGTCATATAGAGAAGCGTCACTCCACAGAACACGTCATATAGAGAAGCGTCACTCCACAGAACATGTCATATAGAGAAGCGTCACTCCACAGAACACACCATATAGAGAAGCGTCACTCCACAGAACACGTCATATAGAGAAGCGTCACTCCACAGAACACGTCACATAGAGAAGCGTCACTCCACAGAACACGTCATATAGAGAAGCGTCACTCCACAGGACACGTCACATAGAGAAGCGTCACTCCACAGAACACGTCACATAGAGAAGCGTCACTCCACAGAACACGTCACATAGAGAAGCGTCACTCCACAGAACACGTCACATAGAGAAGCGTCACTCCACAGAACACATCACATAGAGAAGCGTCACTCCACAGAACACGTCATATAGAGAAGCGTCACTCCACAGAACACGTCACATAGAGAAGCGTCACTCCACAGAACACGTCATATAGAGAAGCGTCACTCCACAGAACACGTCATATAGAGAAGCGTCACTCCACAGAACACGTCACATAGAGAAGCGTCACTCCACAGAACACGTCATATAGAGAAGCGTCACTCCACAGAACACGTCATATAGAGAAGCGTCACTCCACAGAACACATCACATAGAGAAGCGTCACTCCACAGAACACGTCACATAGAGAAGCGTCACTCCACAGAACACGTCATATAGAGAAGCGTCACTCCACAGAACACGTCATATAGAGAAGCGTCACTCCACAGAACACGTCATATAGAGAAGCGTCACTCCACAGAACACGTCACATAGAGAAGCGTCACTCCACAGAACACGCCATATAGAGAAGCGTCACTCCACAGAACACGCCATATAGAGAAGCGTCACTCCACAGAACACGTCACATAGAGAAGCGTCACTCCACAGAACATGTCATATAGAGAAGTCACTCCACAGAACACGTCACATAGAGAAGCGTCACTCCACAGAACACGTCATATAGAGAAGCGTCACTCCACAGAACACGTCACATAGAGAAGCGTCACTCCACAGAACACGTCACATAGAGAAGCGTCACTCCACAGAACACGTCACATAGAGAAGCGTCACTCCACAGAACACGTCATATAGAGAAGCGTCACTCCATAGAACACGTCATATAGAGAAGCGTCACTCCACAGATCAAGTCACATAGAGAAGCGTCACTCCACAGAACACGTCATAGGGAAGCGTCACTCCACAGAACACATCATATAGAGAAGCGTCACTCCACAGAACACGTCATAGAGAAGCGTCACTCCACAGAACACGTCATAGGGAAGCGTCACTCCACAGAACACGTCATATAGAGAAGCGTCACTCCACAGAACACGCCATATAGAGAAGCGTCACTCCACAGAACACATCACATAGAGAAGCGTCACTCCACAGAACACGTCACATAGAGAAGCGTCACTCCACAGAACACGCCATATAGAGAAGCGTCACTCCACAGAACACGTCATATAGAGAAGCGTCACTCCACAGAACACGTCACATAGAGAAGCGTCACTCCACAGAACACGTCACATAGAGAAGGGTCACTCCACAGAACACGTCACATAGAGAAGCGTCACTCCAGAGAACACGTCACATAGAGAAGCGTCACTCCACAGAACACGTCATATAGAGAAGCGTCACTCCACAGAACACGTCATATAGAGAAGCGTCACTCCACAGAACACGCCATAAAGAGAAGCGTCACTCCACAGAACACGTCATATAGAGAAGCGTCACCCCACAGAACGCGTCACATAGAGAAGCGTCACTCCACAGAACATGTCACATAGAGAAGCGTCACTCCACAGAACACGTCACATAGAGAAGCGTCACTCCACAGAACACATCATATAGAGAAGCGTCACTCCACAGAACACGTCATATAGAGAAGCGTCACTCCACAGAACACGTCACATAGAGAAGCGTCACTCCGCAGAACACGTCATAGAGAAGCGTCACTCCACAGAACACGCCATAAAGAGAAGCGTCACTCCACAGAACACATCATATAGAGAAGCGTCACTCCACAGAACACGTCAGATAGAGAAGCGTCATTTCGCAGGACACGTCATATAGAGAAGCGTCACTCCACAGAACACGTCACATAGAGAAGCGTCACTCCACAGAACACGTCATATAGAGAAGCGTCACTCCACAGAACACGCCATATAGAGAAGCGTCACTCCACAGAACACGTCATAGAGAAGCGTCACTCCACAGAACACGTCACATAGAGAAGCGTCACTCCAGAGAACACGTCACATAGAGAAGCATCACTCCACAGAACACGTCATATAGAGAAGCGTCACTCCACAGAACACGTCACATAGAGAAGCGTCACTCCACAGAACACGTCACATAGAGAAGCGTCACTCCACAGAACACGTCATATAGAGAAGAGTCACTCCACAGAACACGTCATAGAGAAGCGTCACTCCACAGAACACGTCACATAGAGAAGCGTCACTCCACAGAACACGTCAGATAGAGAAGCGTCACTCCACGGAACACGTCACATAGAGAAGCGTCACTCCACAGAACACGTCACATAGAGAAGCGTCACTCCACAGAACACGTCATATAGAGAAGCGTCACTCCACAGAACACGTCATATAGAAGCGTCACTCCCCAGAACATGTCAAATAGAGAAGCGTCACTCCACAGAACACGCCATAAAGAGAAGCGTCACTCCACAGAACACATCATATAGAGAAGCGTCACTCCACAGAACACGTCATATAGAGAAGCGTCACTCCACAGAACACGTCATATAGAGAAGCGTCACTCCACAGAACACGTCACATAGAGAAGCGTCACTCCACAGAACACGTCACATAGAGAAGCGTCACTCCACAGAACACGTCATATAGAGAATCGTCACTCCACAGAACACGTCACATAGAGAAGCGTCACTCCACAGAACACGTCACATAGAGAAGCGTCACTCCACAGAACACGTCATATAGAGAAGCGTCACTCCACAGAACACGTCAGATAGAGAAGCTTCATTTCGCAGAACACGTCATATAGAGAAGCGTCACTCCACAGAACACGTCACATAGAGAAGCGTCACTCCACAGAACACGTCATATAGAGAAGCGTCACTCCACAGAACACGTCAGATAGAGAAGCTTCATTTCGCAGAACACGTCATATAGAGAAGCGTCACTCCACAGAACACGTCACATAGAGAAGCGTCACTCCACAGAACACGTCATATAGAGAAGCGTCACTCCACAGAACACGTCATATAGAGAAGCGTCACTCCACAGAACACATCATATAGAGAAGCGTCACTCCACAGAACACGTCATATAGAGAAGCGTCACTCCACAGAACACGTCATATAGAGAAGCGTCACTCCACAGAACACGTCACATAGAGAAGCGTCACTCCACAGAACACGTCACATAGAGAAGCGTCACTCCACAGAACACGTCATATAGAGAATCGTCACTCCACAGAACACGTCACATAGAGAAGCGTCACTCCACAGAACACGTCACATAGAGAAGCGTCACTCCACAGAACACGTCATATAGAGAAGCGTCACTCCACAGAACACGTCAGATAGAGAAGCTTCATTTCGCAGAACACGTCATATAGAGAAGCGTCACTCCACAGAACACGTCACATAGAGAAGCGTCACTCCACAGAACACGTCACATAGAGAAGCGTCACTCCACAGAACACGTCATATAGAGAAGCGTCACTCCACAGAACACGTCATATAGAGAAGCGTCACTCCACAGAACACGTCATATAGAGAAGCGTCACTCCACAGAACACGTCACATAGAGAAGCGTCACTCCACAGAACACGTCACATAGAGAAGCGTCACTCCACAGAACACGTCATATAGAGAATCGTCACTCCACAGAACACGTCACATAGAGAAGCGTCACTCCACAGAACACGTCACATAGAGAAGCGTCACTCCACAGAACACGTCATATAGAGAAGCGTCACTCCACAGAACACGTCAGATAGAGAAGCTTCATTTCGCAGAACACGTCATATAGAGAAGCGTCACTCCACAGAACACGTCACATAGAGAAGCGTCACTCCACAGAACACGTCACATAGAGAAGCGTCACTCCACAGAACACGTCATATAGAGAAGCGTCACTCCACAGAACACGTCATATAGAGAAGCGTCACTCCACAGAACACATCACATAGAGAAGCGTCACTCCACAGAACACGTCACATAGAGAAGCGTCACTCCACAGAACACGTCATGTAGAGAAGCGTCACTCCACAGAACACGTCATATAGAGAAGCGTCACGCCACAGAACACATCACATAGAGAAGCGTCACTCCACAGAACACGTCACATAGAGAAGCGTCACTCCACAGAACACGTCATATAGAGAAGCGTCACTCCACAGAACACGTCATATAGAGAAGCGTCACTCCACAGAACACGTCATATAGAGAAGCGTCACTCCACAGAACACGTCACATAGAGAAGCGTCACTCCACAGAACACGCCATATAGAGAAGCGTCACTCCACAGAACACGTCATATAGAGAAGCGTCACTCCACAGAACACGTCACATAGAGAAGCGTCACTCCACAGAACACGTCATATAGAGAATCGTCACTCCACAGAACACGTCACATAGAGAAGCGTCACTCCACAGAACACGTCACATAGAGAAGCGTCACTCCACAGAACACGTCACATAGAGAAGCGTCACTCCACAGAACACGTCATATAGAGAAGCGTCACTCCACAGAACACGTCATATAGAGAAGCGTCACTCCACAGAACACGTCATATAGAGAAGCGTCACTCCACAGAACACGCCATATAGAGAAGCGTCACTCCACAGAACACGTCATATAGAGAAGCGTCACCCCACAGAACGCGTCACATAGAGAAGCGTCACTCCACAGAACACGTCACATAGAGAAGCGTCACTCCACAGAACACGTCACATAGAGAAGCGTCACTCCACAGAACACATCATATAGAGAAGCGTCACTCCACAGAACACGTCATATAGAGAAGCGTCACTCCACAGAACACGCCATAAAGAGAAGCGTCACTCCACAGAACACATCATATAGAGAAGCGTCACTCCACAGAACACGTCAGATAGAGAAGCGTCATTTCGCAGAACACGTCATATAGAGAAGCGTCACTCCACAGAACACGTCACATAGAGAAGCGTCACTCCACAGAACACGTCATATAGAGAAGCGTCACTCCACAGAACACGTCATATAGAGAAGCGTCACTCCACAGAACATGTCATATAGAGAAGCGTCACTCCACAGAACACGTCATATAGAGAAGCGTCACTGCACAGAACACGTCAGATAGAGAAGCGTCACTCCACAGAACACGTCACATAGAGAAGCGTCACTCCACAGAACACGTCATATAGAGAAGCGTCACTCCACAGAACACGTCACATAGAGAAGCGTCACTCCACAGAACACGTCATATAGAGAAGAGTCACTCCACAGAACACGTCACATAGAGAAGCGTCACTCCACAGAACACGTCATATAGAGAAGCGTCACTCCACAGAACACGTCACATAGAGAAGCGTCACTCCAGAGAACACGTCACATAGAGAAGCATCACTCCACAGAACACGTCATATAGAGAAGCGTCACTCCACAGAACACGTCATATAGAGAAGCGTCACTCCACAGAACACGCCATAAAGAGAAGCGTCACTCCACAGAACACGTCATATAGAGAAGCGTCACCCCACAGAACGCGTCACATAGAGAAGCGTCACTCCACAGAACACGTCACATAGAGAAGCGTCACTCCACAGAACACGTCACATAGAGAAGCGTCACTCCACAGAACACATCATATAGAGAAGCGTCACTCCACAGAACACGTCATATAGAGAAGCGTCACTCCACAGAACACGCCATAAAGAGAAGCGTCACTCCACAGAACACATCATATAGAGAAGCGTCACTCCACAGAACACGTCAGATAGAGAAGCGTCATTTCGCAGAACACGTCATATAGAGAAGCGTCACTCCACAGAACACGTCACATAGAGAAGCGTCACTCCACAGAACACGTCATATAGAGAAGCGTCACTCCACAGAACACGTCATATAGAGAAGCGTCACTCCACAGAACACGCCATATAGAGAAGCGTCACTCCACAGAACACGTCACATAGAGAAGCGTCACTCCACAGAACACGTCATATAGAGAAGCGTCACTCCACAGAACACGTCACATAGAGAAGCGTCACTCCACAGAACACGTCACATAGAGAAGCGTCACTCCACAGAACACGTCATATAGAGAAGAGTCACTCCACAGAACACGTCATAGAGAAGCGTCACTCCACAGAACACGTCACATAGAGAACCGTCACTCCACAGAACACGTCACATAGAGAAGCGTCACTCCACAGAACACGTCATTTAGAGAAGCGTCACTCCACAGAACACGTCACATAGAGAAGCGTCACTCCACAGAACACGTCACATAGAGAAGCGTCACTCCCCAGAACACGTCATATAGAGAAGCGTCACTCCACAGAACACGTCATATAGAGAAGCGTCACTTCACAGAACACGTCATATAGAGAAGCGTCACTCCACAGAACACGTCATATAGAGAAGTATCACTCCACAGAACACGCCAGATAGAGAAGCGTCACTCCACAGAACACGTCATATAGAGAAGCGTCACTTCACAGAACACGTCATATAGAGAAGCGTCACTCCACAGAACACGTCATATAGAGAAGCGTCACTCCATAGAACACGCCAGATAGAGAAGCGTCACTCCACAGAACACGTCATATAGAGAAGCGTCACTTCACAGAACACGTCATATAGAGAAGCGTCACTCCACAGAACACGTCACATAGAGAAGCGTCACTCCACAGAACACGTCACATAGAGAAGCGTCACTCCACAGAACACACCACATAGAGAAGCGTCACTCCACAGAACACGTCATATAGAGAAGCGTCACTCCACAGAACACGTCATATAGAGAAGCGTCACTCCACAGAACACGTCACATAGAGAAGCGTCACTCCACAGAACACGTCACATAGAGAAGCGTCACTCCACAGAACACGTCACATAGAGAAGCGTCACTCCACAGAACACGTCATATAGAGAAGCGTCACTCCACAGAACACGTCATATAGAGAAGCGTCACTCCACAGAACACGTCACATAGAGAAGCGTCACTCCACAGAACACGTCACATAGAGAAGCATCACTCCACAGAACACGTCATAGAGAAGCGTCACTCCACAGAACACGTCATATAGAGAAGCGTCACTCCACAGAACACGTCACATAGAGAAGCGTCACTCCACAGAACACGTCATAGAGAAGCGTCACTCCACAGAACACGTCATATAGAGAAGCGCGTCACTCCACAGAACACATCATATAGAGAAGCGTCACTCCACAGAACACGTCATATAGAGAAGCGTCACTCCACAGAACACGTCATATAGAGAAGCGTCACTCCACAGAACACGTCACATAGAGAAGCGTCACTCCACAGAACACGTCATATAGAGAAGCGTCACTCCACAGAACACGTCATATAGAGAAGCGTCACTCCACAGAACACGTCACATAGAGAAGCGTCACTCCACAGAACACGTCATATAGAGAAGCGTCACTCCACAGAACACGTCACATAGAGAAGCGTCACTCCACAGAACATATCATATAGAGAAGCTTCACTCCACAGAACACATCATATAGAGAAGCGTCATTTCGCAGAACACGTCATATAGAAAAGCGTCACTCCACAGAACACGTCATATAGAGAAGCGTCACTCCACAGAACACGTCATATAGAGAAGCGTCACTCCACAGAACATGTCATATAGAGAAGCGTCACTCCACAGAACACGTCATATAGAGAAGCGTCACTCCACAGAACACGTCACATAGAGAAGCGTCACTCCACAGTACACGTCACATAGAGAAGCGTCACTCCACAGAACACGTCACATAGAGAAGCGTCACTCCACAGAACACGTCATATAGAGAAGCGTCACTCCACAGAACACGTCACATAGAGAAGCGTCACTCCACAGAACACGTCACATAGAGAAGCGTCACTCCACAGAACACGTCACATAGAGAAGCGTCTCTCCACAGAACACGTCACATAAAGAAGCGTCACTCCACAGAACACGTCACGTAGAGAAGCGTCACTCCACAGAACACGTCATGTAGAGAAGTGTCACTCCACAGAACACGTCATAGAGAAGCGTCACTCCACAGAACACGTCATATAGAGAAGCGCGTCACTCCACAGAACACATCATATAGAGAAGCGTCACTCCACAGAACACGTCATATAGAGAAGCGTCACTCCACAGAACACGTCATATAGAGAAGCGTCACTCCACAGAACACGTCACATAGAGAAGCGTCACTCCACAGAACACGTCATATAGAGAAGCGTCACTCCACAGAACATATCATATAGAGAAGCTTCACTCCACAGAACACATCATATAGAGAAGCGTCATTTCGCAGAACACGTCATATAGAAAAGCGTCACTCCACAGAACACGTCATATAGAGAAGCGTCACTCCACAGAACACGTCATATAGAGAAGCGTCACTCCACAGAACATGTCATATAGAGAAGCGTCACTCCACAGAACACGTCATATAGAGAAGCGTCACTCCACAGAACACGTCACATAGAGAAGCGTCACTCCACAGAACACGTCACATAGAGAAGCGTCACTCCACAGAACACATCACATAGAGAAGCGTCACTCCACAGAACACGTCATATAGAGAAGCGTCACTCCACAGAACACGTCACATAGAGAAGCGTCACTCCACAGAACACGTCACATAGAGAAGCGTCACTCCACAGAACACGTCACATAGAGAAGCGTCTCTCCACAGAACACGTCACATAAAGAAGCGTCACTCCACAGAACACGTCACGTAGAGAAGCGTCACTCCACAGAACACGTCATGTAGAGAAGTGTCACTCCACAGAACACGTCACATAGAGAAGCGTCACTCCACAGAACACGTCATATAGAGAAGCGTCACTCCACAGAACACGTCATATAGAGAAGCGTCACTCCACAGAACACGTCATAGAGAAGCGTCACTCCACAGAACACGTTATATAGAGAAGCGTCACTCCACAGAACACGTCATATAGAGAAGCGTCACCCCACAGAACACGTCACATAGAGAAGCGTCACTCCACAGAACACGTCACATAGAGAAGCGTCACTCCACAGAACACATCATATAGAGAAGCGTCACTCCACAGAACACGTCATATAGAGAAGCGTCACTCCACAGAACACATCATATAGAGAAGCGTCACTCCACAGAACACGTCAGATAGAGAAGCGTCATTTCGCAGAACACGTCATATAGAGAAGCGTCACTCCACAGAACACGTCACATAGAGAAGCGTCACTCCACAGAACACGTCATATAGAGAAGCGTCACTCCACAGAACACGTCATATAGAGAAGCGTCACTCCACAGAACATGTCATATAGAGAAGCGTCACTCCACAGAACACGTCATATAGAGAAGCGTCACTGCACAGAACACGTCAGATAGAGAAGCGTCACTCCACAGAACACGTCACATAGAGAAGCGTCACTCCACAGAACACGTCATATAGAGAAGCGTCACTCCACAGAACACGTCACATAGAGAAGCGTCACTCCACAGAACACGTCATATAGAGAAGCGTCACTCCACAGAACACGTCATATAGAGAAGCGTCACTCCACAGAACACGTCACATAGAGAAGCGTCACTCCAGAGAACACGTCACATAGAGAAGCATCACTCCACAGAACACGTCATATAGAGAAGCGTCACTCCACAGAACACGTCATATAGAGAAGCGTCACTCCACAGAACACGCCATAAAGAGAAGCGTCACTCCACAGAACACGTCATATAGAGAAGCGTCACCCCACAGAACGCGTCACATAGAGAAGCGTCACTCCACAGAACACGTCACATAGAGAAGCGTCACTCCACAGAACACGTCACATAGAGAAGCGTCACTCCACAGAACACATCATATAGAGAAGCGTCACTCCACAGAACACGTCATATAGAGAAGCGTCACTCCACAGAACACGCCATAAAGAGAAGCGTCACTCCACAGAACACATCATATAGAGAAGCGTCACTCCACAGAACACGTCAGATAGAGAAGCGTCATTTCGCAGAACACGTCATATAGAGAAGCGTCACTCCACAGAACACGTCATATAGAGAAGCGTCACTCCACAGAACACGTCACATAGAGAAGCGTCACTCCACAGAACACGTCATATAGAGAAGCGTCACTCCACAGAACACGTCATATAGAGAAGCGTCACTCCACAGAACACGCCATATAGAGAAGCGTCACTCCACAGAACACGTCACATAGAGAAGCGTCACTCCACAGAACACGTCATATAGAGAAGCGTCACTCCACAGAACACGTCACATAGAGAAGCGTCACTCCACAGAACACGTCACATAGAGAAGCGTCACTCCACAGAACACATCATATAGAGAAGCGTCACTCCACAGAACACGTCATATAGAGAAGCGTCACTCCACAGAACACGCCATAAAGAGAAGCGTCACTCCACAGAACACATCATATAGAGAAGCGTCACTCCACAGAACACGTCAGATAGAGAAGCGTCATTTCGCAGAACACGTCATATAGAGAAGCGTCACTCCACAGAACACGTCACATAGAGAAGCGTCACTCCACAGAACACGTCATATAGAGAAGCGTCACTCCACAGAACACGTCATATAGAGAAGCGTCACTCCACAGAACACGCCATATAGAGAAGCGTCACTCCACAGAACACGTCACATAGAGAAGCGTCACTCCACAGAACACGTCATATAGAGAAGCGTCACTCCACAGAACACGTCACATAGAGAAGCGTCACTCCACAGAACACGTCACATAGAGAAGCGTCACTCCACAGAACACGTCATATAGAGAAGAGTCACTCCACAGAACACGTCATAGAGAAGCGTCACTCCACAGAACACGTCACATAGAGAACCGTCACTCCACAGAACACGTCACATAGAGAAGCGTCACCCCACAGAACACGTCACATAGAGAAGCGTCACTCCACAGAACACGTCAGATAGAGAAGCGTCACTCCCCAGAACACGTCAAATAGAGAAGCGTCACTCCACAGAACACGTCATTTAGAGAAGCGTCACTCCACAGAACACGTCACATAGAGAAGCGTCACTCCACAGAACACGTCACATAGAGAAGCGTCACTCCCCAGAACACGTCATATAGAGAAGCGTCACTCCACAGAACACGTCATATAGAGAAGCGTCACTCCACAGAACACGTCATATAGAGAAGCGTCACTCCACAGAACACGTCACATAGAGAAGCGTCACTCCACAGAACACGTCATATAGAGAAGCGTCACTCCATAGAACACGCCAGATAGAGAAGCGTCACTCCACAGAACACGTCATATAGAGAAGCGTCACTTCACAGAACACGTCATATAGAGAAGCGTCACTCCACAGAACACGTCATATAGAGAAGCGTCACTCCACAGAACACGTCACATAGAGAAGCGTCACTCCACAGAACACGTCACATAGAGAAGCGTCACTCCACAGAACACGCGACATAGAGAAGCGTCACTCCACAGAACACGTCATATAGAGAAGCGTCACTCCACAGAACACGTCATATAGAGAAGCGTCACTCCACAGAACACGTCACATAGAGAAGCGTCACTCCACAGAACACGTCACATAGAGAAGCGTCACTCCACAGAACACGTCACATAGAGAAGCGTCACTCCACAGAACACGTCATATAGAGAAGCGTCACTCCACAGAACACGTCATATAGAGAAGCGTCACTCCACAGAACACGTCACATAGAGAAGCGTCACTCCACAGAACACGTCACATAGAGAAGCATCACTCCACAGAACACGTCATAGAGAAGCGTCACTCCACAGAACACGTCATATAGAGAAGCGTCACTCCACAGAACACGTCACATAGAGAAGCGTCACTCCACAGAACACGTCATAGAGAAGCGTGACTCCACAGAACACATCATATAGAGAAGCGTCACTCCACAGAACACGTCATATAGAGAAGCGTCACTCCACAGAACACGTCATATAGAGAAGCGTCACTCCACAGAACACGTCACATAGAGAAGCGTCACTCCACAGAACACGTCATATAGAGAAGCGTCACTCCACAGAACATATCATATAGAGAAGCTTCACTCCACAGAACACATCATATAGAGAAGCGTCATTTCGCAGAACACGTCATATAGAAAAGCGTCACTCCACAGAACACGTCATATAGAGAAGCGTCACTCCACAGAACACGTCATATAGAGAAGCGTCACTCCACAGAACATGTCATATAGAGAAGCGTCACTCCACAGAACACGTCATATAGAGAAGCGTCAATCCACAGAACACGTCACATAGAGAAGCGTCACTCCACAGAACACGTCACATAGAGAAGCGTCACTCCACAGAACACGTCACATAGAGAAGCGTCACTCCACAGAACACGTCATATAGAGAAGCGTCACTCCACAGAACACGTCACATAGAGAAGCGTCACTCCACAGAACACGTCACATAGAGAAGCGTCACTCCACAGAACACGTCACATAGAGAAGCGTCTCTCCACAGAACACGTCACATAAAGAAGCGTCACTCCACAGAACACGTCACGTAGAGAAGCGTCACTCCACAGAACACGTCATGTAGAGAAGTGTCACTCCACAGAACACGTCACATAGAGAAGCGTCACTCCACAGAACACGTCATATAGAGAAGCGTCACTCCACAGAACACGTCATATAGAGAAGCGTCACTCCACAGAAAACGTCATAGAGAAGCGTCACTCCACAGAACACGTTATATAGAGAAGCGTCACTCCACAGAACACGTCATATAGAGAAGCGTCACCCCACAGAACACGTCACATAGAGAAGCGTCACTCCACAGAACACGTCATATAGAGAAGCGTCACTCCACAGAACACGTCATAGAGAAGCGTCACTCCACAGAACACGTTATATAGAGAAGCGTCACTCCACAGAACACGTCATATAGAGAAGCGTCACTCCACAGAACACGTCAAATAGAGAAGCGTCACTCCACAGAACACGTCACATAGAGAAGCGTCACTCCACAGAACACGTCACATAGAGAAGCGTCACTCCACAGAACACGTCACATAGAGAAGCGTCACTCCACAAAACACGTCACATAGAGAAGCGTCACTCCACAGAACACGTCACATAGAGAAGCGTCACTCCACAGAACACGTCACATAGAGAAGCGTCACTCCACAGAACACGTCATATAGAGAAGCGTCACTCCACAGAACACAACACATAGAGAAGCGTCACTCCACAGAACACGTCATATAGAGAAGCGTCACTCCACAGAACACGTCACATAGAGAAGCGTCACTCCACAGAACACGTCATATAGAGAACCGTCACTCCACAGAACACGTCACATAGAGAAGCGTCACTCCACAGAACACGTCACATAGAGAAGCGTCACTCCACAAAACACGTCACATAGAGAAGCGTCACTCCACAGAACACGTCACATAGAGAAGCATCACTCCACAGAACACGTCATATAGAGAAGCGTCACTCCACAGAACACGTCATATAGAGAAGCGTCATTCCACAGAACACGCCAGATAGAGAAGCGTCACTCCACAGAACACGTCATATAGAGAAGCGTCACTCCACAGAACACATCATATAGAGAAGCGTCACTCCACAGAACACGTCATATAGAGAAGCGTCACTCCACAGAACACGTCATAGAGAAGCGTCACTCCACAGAACACGTCATATAGAGAAGCGTCACTCCACAGAACACGTCACATAGAGAAGCGTCACTCCACAGAACACGTCATATAGAGAAGCGTCACTCCACAGAACACGTCACATAGAGAAGCGTCACTCCACAGAACACGTCACATAGAGAAGCGTCACTCCACAGAACACGTCATATAGAGAAGCGTCACTCCACAGAACACGTCACATAGAGAAGCGTCACTCCACAGAACACGTCACATAGAGAAGCGTCACTCCACAGAACACGTCACATAGAGAAGCGTCACTCCACAGAACACGTCACACAGAGAAGCGTCACTCCACAGAACACGTCACATAGAGAAGCGTCACTCCACAGAACACGTCATATAGAGAAGCGTCACTCCACAGAACACGTCAGATAGAGAAGCGTCATTTCGCAGAACACGTCATATAGAGAAGCGTCACTCCACAGAACACGTCACATAGAGAAGCGTCACTCCACAGAACACGTCACATAGAGAAGCGTCACTCCACAGAACACGTCATATAGAGAAGCGTCACTCCACAGAACACGTCATATAGAGAAGCGTCACTCCACAGAACACGCCAGATAGAGAAGCGTCACTCCACAGAACACATCACATAGAGAAGCATCACTCTACAGAACACGTCACATAGGGAAGCGTCACTCCACAGAACACGTCACATAGAGAAGCGTCACTCCACAGAACACGCCACATAGAGAAGCGTCACTCCACAGAACACGTCATATAGAGAAGCGTCACTCCACAGAACACGTCATAGAGAAGCGTCACTCCACAGAACACGTCACATAGAGAAGCGTCACTCCACAGAACACGTCAGATAGAGAAGCGTCACTCCACAGAACACGTCACATAGAGAAGCGTCACTCCACAGAACACATCATATAGAGAAGCGTCACTCCACAGAACACGTCACATAGAGAAGCGTCACTCCACAGAACACGTCCTATAGAGAAGCGTCACTCCACAGAACATGTCACATAGAGAAGCGTCACCCCACAGAACACGTCATATAGAGAAGCGTCACTCCACAGAACATGTCATATAGAGAAGCGTCACTCCACAGAACACGTCATATAGAGAAGCGTCACTCCACAGAACACGTCACATAGAGAAGCGTCACTCCACAGAACACGTCATAGAGAAGCGTCACTCCACAGAATACGTCATATAGAAGCGTCACCCCACAGAACACGTCACATAGAGAAGCGTCACTCCACAGAACACTTCATATAGAAAAGCGTCACTCCACAGAACACGTCATAGAGAAGCGTCACTCCACAGAACACGTCACATAGAGAAGCGTCACTCCACAGAACACGTCATATAGAGAAGCGTCACTCCACAGAACACGTCATATAGAGAAGCGTCACTTCACAGAACACGTCACATAGAGAAGCGTCACTCCACAGAACACGTCATATAGAGAAGCGTCTCTCCACAGAACACGTCATATAGAGAAGCGTCACTCCACAGAACATGTCATATAGAGAAGCGTCACTCCACAGAACACGTCACATAGAGAAGCGTCACTCCACAGAACACGTCACATAGAGAAGCGTCACTCCACAGAACACGTCACATAGAGAAGCGTCACTCCACAGAACACGTCATATAGAGAAGCGTCACTCCACAGAACACGTCATATAGAGAAGTATCACTCCACAGAACACGTCATATAGAGAAGCGTCACTCCACAGAACACGTCACATAGAGAAGCGTCACTCCACAGAACACGTCACATAGAGAAGCGTCACTCCACAGAACACGTCCTATAGAGAAGCGTCACTCCACAGAACATGTCACATAGAGAAGCGTCACCCCACAGAACACGTCATATAGAGAAGCGTCACTCCACAGAACACGTCATATAGAGAAGCGTCACTCCACAGAACACGTCATAGAGAAGCGTCACTCCACAGAACACGTCATAGAGAAGCGTCACTCCACAGAACACGTCATATAGAAGCGTCACCCCACAGAACACGTCACATAGAGAAGCGTCACTCCACAGAACACGTTATATAGAGAAGCGTCACTCCACAGAACACGTCATATAGAGAAGCGTCACCCCACAGAACACGTCACATAGAGAAGCGTCACTCCACAGATCACGTCATATAGAGAAGCGTCACTCCACAGAACACGTCACATAGAGAAGCGTCACTCCACAGAACACGTCATATAGAGAAGCGTCACTCCACAGAACACGTCATATAGAGAAGCGTCACTCCACAGAACACGTCACATAGAGAAGCGTCACTCCAGAGAACACGTCACATAGAGAAGCATCACTCCACAGAACACGTCATATAGAGAAGCGTCACTCCACAGAACACGTCATATAGAGAAGCGTCACTCCACAGAACACGCCATAAAGAGAAGCGTCACTCCACAGAACACGTCATATAGAGAAGCGTCACCCCACAGAACGCGTCACATAGAGAAGCGTCACTCCACAGAACACGTCACATAGAGAAGCGTCACTCCACAGAACACGTCACATAGAGAAGCGTCACTCCACAGAACACATCATATAGAGAAGCGTCACTCCACAGAACACGTCATATAGAGAAGCGTCACTCCACAGAACACGCCATAAAGAGAAGCGTCACTCCACAGAACACATCATATAGAGAAGCGTCACTCCACAGAACACGTCAGATAGAGAAGCGTCATTTCGCAGAACACGTCATATAGAGAAGCGTCACTCCACAGAACACGTCACATAGAGAAGCGTCACTCCACAGAACACGTCATATAGAGAAGCGTCACTCCACAGAACACGTCATATAGAGAAGCGTCACTCCACAGAACACGCCATATAGAGAAGCGTCACTCCACAGAACACGTCACATAGAGAAGCGTCACTCCACAGAACACGTCATATAGAGAAGCGTCACTCCACAGAACACGTCACATAGAGAAGCGTCACTCCACAGAACACGTCACATAGAGAAGCGTCACTCCACAGAACACATCATATAGAGAAGCGTCACTCCACAGAACACGTCATATAGAGAAGCGTCACTCCACAGAACACGCCATAAAGAGAAGCGTCACTCCACAGAACACATCATATAGAGAAGCGTCACTCCACAGAACACGTCAGATAGAGAAGCGTCATTTCGCAGAACACGTCATATAGAGAAGCGTCACTCCACAGAACACGTCACATAGAGAAGCGTCACTCCACAGAACACGTCATATAGAGAAGCGTCACTCCACAGAACACGTCATATAGAGAAGCGTCACTCCACAGAACACGCCATATAGAGAAGCGTCACTCCACAGAACACGTCACATAGAGAAGCGTCACTCCACAGAACACGTCATATAGAGAAGCGTCACTCCACAGAACACGTCACATAGAGAAGCGTCACTCCACAGAACACGTCACATAGAGAAGCGTCACTCCACAGAACACGTCATATAGAGAAGAGTCACTCCACAGAACACGTCATAGAGAAGCGTCACTCCACAGAACACGTCACATAGAGAACCGTCACTCCACAGAACACGTCACATAGAGAAGCGTCACTCCACAGAACACGTCAGATAGAGAAGCGTCACTCCCCAGAACACGTCAAATAGAGAAGCGTCACTCCACAGAACACGTCATTTAGAGAAGCGTCACTCCACAGAACACGTCACATAGAGAAGCGTCACTCCACAGAACACGTCACATAGAGAAGCGTCACTCCCCAGAACACGTCATATAGAGAAGCGTCACTCCACAGAACACGTCATATAGAGAAGCGTCACTCCACAGAACACGTCATATAGAGAAGCGTCACTCCACAGAACACGTCACATAGAGAAGCGTCACTCCACAGAACACGTCATATAGAGAAGCGTCACTCCATAGAACACGCCAGATAGAGAAGCGTCACTCCACAGAACACGTCATATAGAGAAGCGTCACTTCACAGAACACGTCATATAGAGAAGCGTCACTCCACAGAACACGTCACATAGAGAAGCGTCACTCCACAGAACACGTCACATAGAGAAGCGTCACTCCACAGAACACGCGACATAGAGAAGCGTCACTCCACAGAACACGTCATATAGAGAAGCGTCACTCCACAGAACACGTCATATAGAGAAGCGTCACTCCACAGAACACGTCACATAGAGAAGCGTCACTCCACAGAACACGTCACATAGAGAAGCGTCACTCCACAGAACACGTCACATAGAGAAGCGTCACTCCACAGAACACGTCATATAGAGAAGCGTCACTCCACAGAACACGTCATATAGAGAAGCGTCACTCCACAGAACACGTCACATAGAGAAGCGTCACTCCACAGAACACGTCACATAGAGAAGCATCACTCCACAGAACACGTCATAGAGAAGCGTCACTCCACAGAACACGTCATATAGAGAAGCGTCACTCCACAGAACACGTCACATAGAGAAGCGTCACTCCACAGAACACGTCATAGAGAAGCGTCACTCCACAGAACACGTCATATAGAGAAGCGCGTCACTCCACAGAACACATCATATAGAGAAGCGTCACTCCACAGAACACGTCATATAGAGAAGCGTCACTCCACAGAACACGTCATATAGAGAAGCGTCACTCCACAGAAAACGTCATAGAGAAGCGTCACTCCACAGAACACGTTATATAGAGAAGCGTCACTCCACAGAACACGTCATATAGAGAAGCGTCACCCCACAGAACACGTCACATAGAGAAGCGTCACTCCACAGAACACGTCATATAGAGAAGCGTCACTCCACAGAACACGTCATAGAGAAGCGTCACTCCACAGAACACGTTATATAGAGAAGCGTCACTCCACAGAACACGTCATATAGAGAAGCGTCACTCCACAGAACACGTCAAATAGAGAAGCGTCACTCCACAGAACACGTCACATAGAGAAGCGTCACTCCACAGAACACGTCACATAGAGAAGCGTCACTCCACAGAACACGTCACATAGAGAAGCGTCACTCCACAAAACACGTCACATAGAGAAGCGTCACTCCACAGAACACGTCACATAGAGAAGCGTCACTCCACAGAACACGTCACATAGAGAAGCGTCACTCCACAGAACACAACACATAGAGAAGTGTCACTCCACAGAACACGTCATATAGAGAAGCGTCACTCCACAGAACACGTCACATAGAGAAGCGTCACTCCACAGAACACGTCATATAGAGAACCGTCACTCCACAGAACACGTCACATAGAGAAGCGTCACTCCACAGAACACGTCACATAGAGAAGCGTCACTCCACAAAACACGTCACATAGAGAAGCGTCACTCCACAGAACACGTCACATAGAGAAGCATCACTCCACAGAACACGTCATATAGAGAAGCGTCACTCCACAGAACACGTCATATAGAGAAGCGTCATTCCACAGAACACGCCAGATAGAGAAGCGTCACTCCACAGAACACGTCAGATAGAGAAGCGTCACTCCACAGAACACATCATAGAGAGAAGCGTCACTCCACAGAACACGTCATATAGAGAAGCGTCACTCCACAGAACACGTCATATAGAGAAGCGTCACTCCACAGAACACGTCATAGAGAAGCGTCACTCCACAGAACACGTCATATAGAGAAGCGTCACTCCACAGAACACGTCACATAGAGAAGCGTCACTCCACAGAACACGTCATATAGAGAAGCGTCACTCCACAGAACACGTCACATAGAGAAGCGTCACTCCACAGAACACGTCACATAGAGAAGCGTCACTCCACAGAACACGTCATATAGAGAAGCGTCACTCCACAGAACACGTCACATAGAGAAGCGTCACTCCACAGAACACGTCACATAGAGAAGCGTCACTCCACAGAACACGTCACATAGAGAAGCGTCACTCCACAGAACACGTCACACAGAGAAGCGTCACTCCACAGAACACGTCACATAGAGAAGCGTCACTCCACAGAACACGTCATATAGAGAAGCGTCACTCCACAGAACACGTCAGATAGAGAAGCGTCATTTCGCAGAACACGTCATATAGAGAAGCGTCACTCCACAGAACACGTCACATAGAGAAGCGTCACTCCACAGAACACGTCACATAGAGAAGCGTCACTCCACAGAACACGTCATATAGAGAAGCGTCACTCCACAGAACACGTCATATAGAGAAGCGTCACTCCACAGAACACGCCAGATAGAGAAGCGTCACTCCACAGAACACATCACATAGAGAAGCATCACTCTACAGAACACGTCACATAGGGAAGCGTCACTCCACAGAACACGTCACATAGAGAAGCGTCACTCCACAGAACACGCCACATAGAGAAGCGTCACTCCACAGAACACGTCATATAGAGAAGCGTCACTCCACAGAACACGTCATAGAGAAGCGTCACTCCACAGAACACGTCACATAGAGAAGCGTCACTCCACAGAACACGTCAGATAGAGAAGCGTCACTCCACAGAACACGTCACATAGAGAAGCGTCACTCCACAGAACACATCATATAGAGAAGCGTCACTCCACAGAACACGTCACATAGAGAAGCGTCACTCCACAGAACACGTCCTATAGAGAAGCGTCACTCCACAGAACATGTCACATAGAGAAGCGTCACCCCACAGAACACGTCATATAGAGAAGCGTCACTCCACAGAACATGTCATATAGAGAAGCGTCACTCCACAGAACACGTCATATAGAGAAGCGTCACTCCACAGAACACGTCACATAGAGAAGCGTCACTCCACAGAACACGTCATAGAGAAGCGTCACTCCACAGAATACGTCATATAGAAGCGTCACCCCACAGAACACGTCACATAGAGAAGCGTCACTCCACAGAACACATCATATAGAGAAGCGTCACTCCACAGAACACGTCACATAGAGAAGCGTCACTCCACAGAACACATCATATAGAGAAGCGTCACTCCACAGAACACGTCATAGAGAAGCGTCACTCCACAGAACACGTCACATAGAGAAGCGTCACTCCACAGAACACATCATATAGAGAAGCGTCACTCCACAGAACACGTCATAGAGAAGCGTCACTCCACAGAACACGTCACATAGAGAAGCGTCACTCCACAGAACACGTCATATAGAGAAGCGTCACTCCACAGAACACGTCATATAGAGAAGCGTCACTTCACAGAACACGTCACATAGAGAAGCGTCACTCCACAGAACACGTCATATAGAGAAGCGTCTCTCCACAGAACACGTCATATAGAGAAGCGTCACTCCACAGAACATGTCATATAGAGAAGCGTCACTCCACAGAACACGTCACATAGAGAAGCGTCACTCCACAGAACACGTCACATAGAGAAGCGTCACTCCACAGAACACGTCACATAGAGAAGCGTCACTCCACAGAACACGTCATATAGAGAAGCGTCACTCCACAGAACACGTCATATAGAGAAGTATCACTCCACAGAACACGTCATATAGAGAAGCGTCACTCCACAGAACACGTCACATAGAGAAGCGTCACTCCACAGAACACGTCACATAGAGAAGCGTCACTCCACAGAACACGTCCTATAGAGAAGCGTCACTCCACAGAACATGTCACATAGAGAAGCGTCACCCCACAGAACACGTCATATAGAGAAGCGTCACTCCACAGAACACGTCATATAGAGAAGCGTCACTCCACAGAACACGTCATAGAGAAGCGTCACTCCACAGAACACGTCATAGAGAAGCGTCACTCCACAGAACACGTCATATAGAAGCGTCACCCCACAGAACACGTCACATAGAGAAGCGTCACTCCACAGAACACGTTATATAGAGAAGCGTCACTCCACAGAACACGTCATATAGAGAAGCGTCACCCCACAGAACACGTCACATAGAGAAGCGTCACTCCACAGATCACGTCATATAGAGAAGCGTCACTCCACAGAACACGTCACATAGAGAAGCGTCACTCCACAGAACACGTCATATAGAGAAGCGTCACTCCACAGAACACGTCATATAGAGAAGCGTCACTCCACAGAACACGTCACATAGAGAAGCGTCACTCCAGAGAACACGTCACATAGAGAAGCATCACTCCACAGAACACGTCATATAGAGAAGCGTCACTCCACAGAACACGTCATATAGAGAAGCGTCACTCCACAGAACACGCCATAAAGAGAAGCGTCACTCCACAGAACACGTCATATAGAGAAGCGTCACCCCACAGAACGCGTCACATAGAGAAGCGTCACTCCACAGAACACGTCACATAGAGAAGCGTCACTCCACAGAACACGTCACATAGAGAAGCGTCACTCCACAGAACACATCATATAGAGAAGCGTCACTCCACAGAACACGTCATATAGAGAAGCGTCACTCCACAGAACACGCCATAAAGAGAAGCGTCACTCCACAGAACACATCATATAGAGAAGCGTCACTCCACAGAACACGTCAGATAGAGAAGCGTCATTTCGCAGAACACGTCATATAGAGAAGCGTCACTCCACAGAACACGTCACATAGAGAAGCGTCACTCCACAGAACACGTCATATAGAGAAGCGTCACTCCACAGAACACGTCATATAGAGAAGCGTCACTCCACAGAACACGCCATATAGAGAAGCGTCACTCCACAGAACACGTCACATAGAGAAGCGTCACTCCACAGAACACGTCATATAGAGAAGCGTCACTCCACAGAACACGTCACATAGAGAAGCGTCACTCCACAGAACACGTCACATAGAGAAGCGTCACTCCACAGAACACATCATATAGAGAAGCGTCACTCCACAGAACACGTCATATAGAGAAGCGTCACTCCACAGAACACGCCATAAAGAGAAGCGTCACTCCACAGAACACATCATATAGAGAAGCGTCACTCCACAGAACACGTCAGATAGAGAAGCGTCATTTCGCAGAACACGTCATATAGAGAAGCGTCACTCCACAGAACACGTCACATAGAGAAGCGTCACTCCACAGAACACGTCATATAGAGAAGCGTCACTCCACAGAACACGTCATATAGAGAAGCGTCACTCCACAGAACACGCCATATAGAGAAGCGTCACTCCACAGAACACGTCACATAGAGAAGCGTCACTCCACAGAACACGTCATATAGAGAAGCGTCACTCCACAGAACACGTCACATAGAGAAGCGTCACTCCACAGAACACGTCACATAGAGAAGCGTCACTCCACAGAACACGTCATATAGAGAAGAGTCACTCCACAGAACACGTCATAGAGAAGCGTCACTCCACAGAACACGTCACATAGAGAACCGTCACTCCACAGAACACGTCACATAGAGAAGCGTCACTCCACAGAACACGTCAGATAGAGAAGCGTCACTCCCCAGAACACGTCAAATAGAGAAGCGTCACTCCACAGAACACGTCATTTAGAGAAGCGTCACTCCACAGAACACGTCACATAGAGAAGCGTCACTCCACAGAACACGTCACATAGAGAAGCGTCACTCCCCAGAACACGTCATATAGAGAAGCGTCACTCCACAGAACACGTCATATAGAGAAGCGTCACTCCACAGAACACGTCATATAGAGAAGCGTCACTCCACAGAACACGTCACATAGAGAAGCGTCACTCCACAGAACACGTCATATAGAGAAGCGTCACTCCATAGAACACGCCAGATAGAGAAGCGTCACTCCACAGAACACGTCATATAGAGAAGCGTCACTTCACAGAACACGTCATATAGAGAAGCGTCACTCCACAGAACACGTCACATAGAGAAGCGTCACTCCACAGAACACGTCACATAGAGAAGCGTCACTCCACAGAACACGCGACATAGAGAAGCGTCACTCCACAGAACACGTCATATAGAGAAGCGTCACTCCACAGAACACGTCATATAGAGAAGCGTCACTCCACAGAACACGTCACATAGAGAAGCGTCACTCCACAGAACACGTCACATAGAGAAGCGTCACTCCACAGAACACGTCACATAGAGAAGCGTCACTCCACAGAACACGTCATATAGAGAAGCGTCACTCCACAGAACACGTCATATAGAGAAGCGTCACTCCACAGAACACGTCACATAGAGAAGCGTCACTCCACAGAACACGTCACATAGAGAAGCATCACTCCACAGAACACGTCATAGAGAAGCGTCACTCCACAGAACACGTCATATAGAGAAGCGTCACTCCACAGAACACGTCACATAGAGAAGCGTCACTCCACAGAACACGTCATAGAGAAGCGTCACTCCACAGAACACGTCATATAGAGAAGCGCGTCACTCCACAGAACACATTATATAGAGAAGCGTCACTCCACAGAACACGTCATATAGAGAAGCGTCACTCCACAGAACACGTCATATAGAGAAGCGTCACTCCACAGAACACGTCACATAGAGAAGCGTCACTCCACAGAACACGTCATATAGAGAAGCGTCACTCCACAGAACATATCATATAGAGAAGCTTCACTCCACAGAACACATCATATAGAGAAGCGTCATTTCGCAGAACACGTCATATAGAAAAGCGTCACTCCACAGAACACGTCATATAGAGAAGCGTCACTCCACAGAACACGTCATATAGAGAAGCGTCACTCCACAGAACATGTCATATAGAGAAGCGTCACTCCACAGAACACGTCATATAGAGAAGCGTCACTCCACAGAACACGTCACATAGAGAAGCGTCACTCCACAGAACACGTCACATAGAGAAGCGTCACTCCACAGAACACGTCACATAGAGAAGCGTCACTCCACAGAACACGTCATATAGAGAAGCGTCACTCCACAGAACACGTCACATAGAGAAGCGTCACTCCACAGAACACGTCACATAGAGAAGCGTCACTCCACAGAACACGTCACATAGAGAAGCGTCTCTCCACAGAACACGTCACATAAAGAAGCGTCACTCCACAGAACACGTCACGTAGAGAAGCGTCACTCCACAGAACACGTCATGTAGAGAAGTGTCACTCCACAGAACACGTCACATAGAGAAGCGTCACTCCACAGAACACGTCATATAGAGAAGCGTCACTCCACAGAACACGTCATATAGAGAAGCGTCACTCCACAGAAAACGTCATAGAGAAGCGTCACTCCACAGAACACGTTATATAGAGAAGCGTCACTCCACAGAACACGTCATATAGAGAAGCGTCACCCCACAGAACACGTCACATAGAGAAGCGTCACTCCACAGAACACGTCATATAGAGAAGCGTCACTCCACAGAACACGTCATAGAGAAGCGTCACTCCACAGAACACGTTATATAGAGAAGCGTCACTCCACAGAACACGTCATATAGAGAAGCGTCATTCCACAGAACACGTCAAATAGAGAAGCGTCACTCCACAGAACACGTCACATAGAGAAGCGTCACTCCACAGAACACGTCACATAGAGAAGCGTCACTCCACAGAACACGTCACATAGAGAAGGGTCACTCCACAAAACACGTCACATAGAGAAGCGTCACTCCACAGAACACGTCACATAGAGAAGCGTCACTCCACAGAACACGTCACATAGAGAAGCGTCACTCCACAGAACACGTCACATAGAGAAGCGTCACTCCACAGAACACGTCATATAGAGAAGCGTCACTCCACAGAACACAACACATAGAGAAGCGTCACTCCACAGAACACGTCATATAGAGAAGCGTCACTCCACAGAACACGTCACATAGAGAAGCGTCACTCCACAGAACACGTCATATAGAGAACCGTCACTCCACAGAACACGTCACATAGAGAAGCGTCACTCCACAGAACACGTCACATAGAGAAGCGTCACTCCACAAAACACGTCACATAGAGAAGCGTCACTCCACAGAACACGTCACATAGAGAAGCATCACTCCACAGAACACGTCATATAGAGAAGCGTCACTCCACAGAACACGTCATATAGAGAAGCGTCATTCCACAGAACACGCCAGATAGAGAAGCGTCACTCCACAGAACACGTCATATAGAGAAGCGTCACTCCACAGAACACATCATATAGAGAAGCGTCACTCCACAGAACACGTCATATAGAGAAGCGTCACTCCACAGAACACGTCATAGAGAAGCGTCACTCCACAGAACACGTCATATAGAGAAGCGTCACTCCACAGAACACGTCACATAGAGAAGCGTCACTCCACAGAACACGTCATATAGAGAAGCGTCACTCCACAGAACACGTCACATAGAGAAGCGTCACTCCACAGAACACGTCACATAGAGAAGCGTCACTCCACAGAACACGTCATATAGAGAAGCGTCACTCCACAGAACACGTCATATAGAGAAGCGTCACTCCACAGAACACGCCAGATAGAGAAGCGTCACTCCACAGAACACATCACATAGAGAAGCATCACTCTACAGAACACGTCACATAGGGAAGCGTCACTCCACAGAACACGTCACATAGAGAAGCGTCACTCCACAGAACACGCCACATAGAGAAGCGTCACTCCACAGAACACGTCACATAGAGAAGCGTCACTCCACAGAACACGTCACATAGAGAAGCGTCACTCCACAGAACACGTCACATAGAGAAGCGTCACTCCACAGAACACGTCACACAGAGAAGCGTCACTCCACAGAACACGTCACATAGAGAAGCGTCACTCCACAGAACACGTCATATAGAGAAGCGTCACTCCACAGAATACGTCATATAGAGAAGCGTCACTCCACAGAACACGTCATATAGAGAAGCGTCACTCCACAGAACACGTCACATAGAGAAGCGTCACTCCACAGAACACGTCACATAGAGAAGCGTCACTCCACAGAACACGTCATATAGAGAAGCGTCACTCCACAGAACACGTCATATAGAGAAGCGTCACTCCACAGAACACGCCAGATAGAGAAGCGTCACTCCACAGAACACATCACATAGAGAAGCATCACTCTACAGAACACGTCACATAGGGAAGCGTCACTCCACAGAACACGTCACATAGAGAAGCGTCACTCCACAGAACACGCCACATAGAGAAGCGTCACTCCACAGAACACGTCATATAGAGAAGCGTCACTCCACAGAACACGTCATAGAGAAGCGTCACTCCACAGAACACGTCACATAGAGAAGCGTCACTCCACAGAACACGTCAGATAGAGAAGCGTCACTCCACAGAACACGTCACATAGAGAAGCGTCACTCCACAGAACACATCATATAGAGAAGCGTCACTCCACAGAACACGTCACATAGAGAAGCGTCACTCCACAGAACACGTCCTATAGAGAAGCGTCACTCCACAGAACATGTCACATAGAGAAGCGTCACCCCACAGAACACGTCATATAGAGAAGCGTCACTCCACAGAACATGTCATATAGAGAAGCGTCACTCCACAGAACACGTCATATAGAGAAGCGTCACTCCACAGAACACGTCACATAGAGAAGCGTCACTCCACAGAACACGTCATAGAGAAGCGTCACTCCACAGAATACGTCATATAGAAGCGTCACCCCACAGAACACGTCACATAGAGAAGCGTCACTCCACAGAACACTTCATATAGAAAAGCGTCACTCCACAGAACACGTCACATAGAGAAGCGTCACTCCACAGAACACATCATATAGAGAAGCGTCACTCCACAGAACACGTCATAGAGAAGCGTCACTCCACAGAACACGTCACATAGAGAAGCGTCACTCCACAGAACACGTCATATAGAGAAGCGTCACTCCACAGAACACGTCATATAGAGAAGCGTCACTTCACAGAACACGTCACATAGAGAAGCGTCACTCCACAGAACACGTCATATAGAGAAGCGTCTCTCCACAGAACACGTCATATAGAGAAGCGTCACTCCACAGAACATGTCATATAGAGAAGCGTCACTCCACAGAACACGTCACATAGAGAAGCGTCACTCCACAGAACACGTCACATAGAGAAGCGTCACTCCACAGAACACGTCACATAGAGAAGCGTCACTCCACAGAACACGTCATATAGAGAAGCGTCACTCCACAGAACACGTCATATAGAGAAGTATCACTCCACAGAACACGTCATATAGAGAAGCGTCACTCCACAGAACACGTCACATAGAGAAGCGTCACTCCACAGAACACGTCACATAGAGAAGCGTCACTCCACAGAACACGTCCTATAGAGAAGCGTCACTCCACAGAACATGTCACATAGAGAAGCGTCACCCCACAGAACACGTCATATAGAGAAGCGTCACTCCACAGAACACGTCATATAGAGAAGCGTCACTCCACAGAACACGTCATAGAGAAGCGTCACTCCACAGAACACGTCATAGAGAAGCGTCACTCCACAGAACACGTTATATAGAGAAGCGTCACTCCACAGAACACGTCATATAGAGAAGTGTCACCCCACAGAACACGTCACATAGAGAAGCGTCACTCCACAGATCACGTCATATAGAGAAGCGTCACTCCACAGAACACGTCATAGAGAAGCGTCACTCCACAGAACACGTTATATAGAGAAGCGTCACTCCACAGAACACGTCATATAGAGAAGCGTCACTCCACAGAACACGTCATATAGAGAAGCGTCACTCCACAGAACACGTCACATAGAGAAGCGTCACTCCACAGAACACGTCACATAGAGAAGCGTCACTCCACAGAACACGTCACATAGATAAGCGTCACTCCACAAAACACGTCACATAGAGAAGCGTCACTCCACAGAACACATCACATAGAGAAGCATCACTCCACAGAACACGTCATATAGAGAAGCGTCACTCCACAGAACACGTCACATAGAGAAGCGTCACTCCACAGAACACGTCATATAGAGAAGCGTCACTCCACAGAACACATCATATAGAGAAGCGTCACTCCACAGAACACGTCATATAGAGAAGCGTCACTCCACAGAACACGTCATATAGAGAAGCATCACTCCACAGAAGACGTCATATAGAGAAGCGTCACTCCACAGAACACGTCACATAGAGAAGCGTCACTCCACAGAACACGTCATATAGAGAAGCGTCACTACACAGAACACGTCACATAGAGAAGCGTCACTCCACAGAACACGTCATAGAGAAGCGTCACTCCACAGAACACGTCATATAGAGAAGCGTCACTCCACAGAACACGTCACATAGAGAAGCGTCACTCCACAGAACACGTCATATAGAGAAGCGTCACTCCACAGAACACGTCACATAGAGAAGCGTCACACCACAGAACACGTCATATAGAGAAGCGTCACTCCACAGAACACGTCATATAGAGAAGCATCACTCCACAGAACACGTCATATAGAGAAGCGTCACTCCACAGAACACGTCACATAGAGAAGCGTCACTCCACAGAACACGTCATATAGAGAAGCGTCACTCCACAGAACACGTCACATAGAGAAGCGTCACTCCACAGAACACGTCATATAGAGAAGCGTCACTCCACAGAACACGTCACATAGAGAAGCGTCACTCCACAGAACACGTCACATAGAGAAGCGTCACTCCACAGAACACGTCACATAGAGAAGCGTCTCTCCACAGAACACGTCACATAAAGAAGCGTCACTCCACAGAACACGTCACGTAGAGAAGCGTCACTCCACAGAACACGTCACATAGAGAAGCGTCACTCCACAGAACACGTCATATAGAGAAGCGTCACTCCACAGAACACGTCATATAGAGAAGCGTCACTCCACAGAAAACGTCATAGAGAAGCGTCACTCCACAGAACACGTTATATAGAGAAGCGTCACTCCACAGAACACGTCATATAGAGAAGCGTCACCCCACAGAACACGTCACATAGAGAAGCGTCACTCCACAGAACACGTCATATAGAGAAGCGTCACTCCACAGAACACGTCATAGAGAAGCGTCACTCCACAGAACACGTTATATAGAGAAGCGTCACTCCACAGAACACGTCATATAGAGAAGCGTCATTCCACAGAACACGTCAAATAGAGAAGCGTCACTCCACAGAACACGTCACATAGAGAAGCGTCACTCCACAGAACACGTCACATAGAGAAGCGTCACTCCACAGAACACGTCACATAGAGAAGGGTCACTCCACAAAACACGTCACATAGAGAAGCGTCACTCCACAGAACACGTCACATAGAGAAGCGTCACTCCACAGAACACGTCACATAGAGAAGCGTCACTCCACAGAACACGTCACATAGAGAAGCGTCACTCCACAGAACACGTCATATAGAGAAGCGTCACTCCACAGAACACAACACATAGAGAAGCGTCACTCCACAGAACACGTCATATAGAGAAGCGTCACTCCACAGAACACGTCACATAGAGAAGCGTCACTCCACAGTACACGTCACATAGAGAAGCGTCACTCCACAGAACACAACACATAGAGAAGCGTCACTCCACAGAACACGTCATATAGAGAAGCGTCACTCCACAGAACACGTCACATAGAGAAGCGTCACTCCACAGAACACGTCACATAGAGAAGCGTCACTCCACAGAACACGTCATATAGAGAACCGTCACTCCACAGAACACGTCACATAGAGAAGCGTCACTCCACAGAACACGTCACATAGAGAAGCGTCACTCCACAAAACACGTCACATAGAGAAGCGTCACTCCACAGAACACGTCACATAGAGAAGCATCACTCCACAGAACACGTCATATAGAGAAGCGTCACTCCACAGAACACGTCATATAGAGAAGCGTCATTCCACAGAACACGCCAGATAGAGAAGCGTCACTCCACAGAACACGTCATATAGAGAAGCGTCACTCCACAGAACACATCATATAGAGAAGCGTCACTCCACAGAACACGTCATATAGAGAAGCGTCACTCCACAGAACACGTCATAGAGAAGCGTCACTCCACAGAACACGTCATATAGAGAAGCGTCACTCCACAGAACACGTCACATAGAGAAGCGTCACTCCACAGAACACGTCATATAGAGAAGCGTCACTCCACAGAACACGTCACATAGAGAAGCGTCACTCCACAGAACACGTCACATAGAGAAGCGTCACTCCACAGAACACGTCATATAGAGAAGCGTCACTCCACAGAACACGTCATATAGAGAAGCGTCACTCCACAGAACACGCCAGATAGAGAAGCGTCACTCCACAGAACACATCACATAGAGAAGCATCACTCTACAGAACACGTCACATAGGGAAGCGTCACTCCACAGAACACGTCACATAGAGAAGCGTCACTCCACAGAACACGCCACATAGAGAAGCGTCACTCCACAGAACACGTCACATAGAGAAGCGTCACTCCACAGAACACGTCACATAGAGAAGCGTCACTCCACAGAACACGTCACATAGAGAAGCGTCACTCCACAGAACACGTCACACAGAGAAGCGTCACTCCACAGAACACGTCACATAGAGAAGCGTCACTCCACAGAACACGTCATATAGAGAAGCGTCACTCCACAGAATACGTCATATAGAGAAGCGTCACTCCACAGAACACGTCATATAGAGAAGCGTCACTCCACAGAACACGTCACATAGAGAAGCGTCACTCCACAGAACACGTCACATAGAGAAGCGTCACTCCACAGAACACGTCATATAGAGAAGCGTCACTCCACAGAACACGTCATATAGAGAAGCGTCACTCCACAGAACACGCCAGATAGAGAAGCGTCACTCCACAGAACACATCACATAGAGAAGCATCACTCTACAGAACACGTCACATAGGGAAGCGTCACTCCACAGAACACGTCACATAGAGAAGCGTCACTCCACAGAACACGCCACATAGAGAAGCGTCACTCCACAGAACACGTCATATAGAGAAGCGTCACTCCACAGAACACGTCATAGAGAAGCGTCACTCCACAGAACACGTCACATAGAGAAGCGTCACTCCACAGAACACGTCAGATAGAGAAGCGTCACTCCACAGAACACGTCACATAGAGAAGCGTCACTCCACAGAACACATCATATAGAGAAGCGTCACTCCACAGAACACGTCACATAGAGAAGCGTCACTCCACAGAACACGTCCTATAGAGAAGCGTCACTCCACAGAACATGTCACATAGAGAAGCGTCACCCCACAGAACACGTCATATAGAGAAGCGTCACTCCACAGAACATGTCATATAGAGAAGCGTCACTCCACAGAACACGTCACATAGAGAAGCGTCACTCCACAGAACACTTCATATAGAAAAGCGTCACTCCACAGAACACGTCACATAGAGAAGCGTCACTCCACAGAACACATCATATAGAGAAGCGTCACTCCACAGAACACGTCATAGAGAAGCGTCACTCCACAGAACACGTCACATAGAGAAGCGTCACTCCACAGAACACGTCATATAGAGAAGCGTCACTCCACAGAACACGTCATATAGAGAAGCGTCACTTCACAGAACACGTCACATAGAGAAGCGTCACTCCACAGAACACGTCATATAGAGAAGCGTCTCTCCACAGAACACGTCATATAGAGAAGCGTCACTCCACAGAACATGTCATATAGAGAAGCGTCACTCCACAGAACACGTCACATAGAGAAGCGTCACTCCACAGAACACGTCACATAGAGAAGCGTCACTCCACAGAACACGTCACATAGAGAAGCGTCACTCCACAGAACACGTCATATAGAGAAGCGTCACTCCACAGAACACGTCATATAGAGAAGTATCACTCCACAGAACACGTCATATAGAGAAGCGTCACTCCACAGAACACGTCACATAGAGAAGCGTCACTCCACAGAACACGTCACATAGAGAAGCGTCACTCCACAGAACACGTCCTATAGAGAAGCGTCACTCCACAGAACATGTCACATAGAGAAGCGTCACCCCACAGAACACGTCATATAGAGAAGCGTCACTCCACAGAACACGTCATATAGAGAAGCGTCACTCCACAGAACACGTCATAGAGAAGCGTCACTCCACAGAACACGTCATAGAGAAGCGTCACTCCACAGAACACGTTATATAGAGAAGCGTCACTCCACAGAACACGTCATATAGAGAAGTGTCACCCCACAGAACACGTCACATAGAGAAGCGTCACTCCACAGATCACGTCATATAGAGAAGCGTCACTCCACAGAACACGTCATAGAGAAGCGTCACTCCACAGAACACGTTATATAGAGAAGCGTCACTCCACAGAACACGTCATATAGAGAAGCGTCACTCCACAGAACACGTCATATAGAGAAGCGTCACTCCACAGAACACGTCACATAGAGAAGCGTCACTCCACAGAACACGTCACATAGAGAAGCGTCACTCCACAGAACACGTCACATAGATAAGCGTCACTCCACAAAACACGTCACATAGAGAAGCGTCACTCCACAGAACACATCACATAGAGAAGCGTCACTCCACAGAGCACGTCACATAGAGAAGCGTCACTCCACAGAACACGTCATATAGAGAAGCGTCACTCCACAGAACACGTCACATAGAGAAGCGTCACTCCACAGAACACGTCATATAGAGAAGCGTCACTCCACAGAACACGTCACATAGAGAAGCGTCACTCCACAGAACACGTCATATAGAGAAGCGTCACTCCACAGAACACATCATATAGAGAAGCGTCACTCCACAGAACACGTCATATAGAGAAGCGTCACTCCACAGAACACGTCATATAGAGAAGCATCACTCCACAGAACACGTCATATAGAGAAGCGTCACTCCACAGAACACGTCACATAGAGAAGCGTCACTCCACAGAACACGTCATATAGAGAAGCGTCACTACACAGAACACGTCACATAGAGAAGCGTCACTCCACAGAACACGTCATAGAGAAGCGTCACTCCACAGAACACGTCATATAGAGAAGCGTCACTCCACAGAACACGTCACATAGAGAAGCGTCACTCCACAGAACACGTCATATAGAGAAGCGTCACTCCACAGAACACGTCACATAGAGAAGCGTCACACCACAGAACACGTCATATAGAGAAGCGTCACTCCACAGAACACGTCATATAGAGAAGCATCACTCCACAGAACACGTCATATAGAGAAGCGTCACTCCACAGAACACGTCATATAGAGAAGCGTCACTCCACAGAACGCGTCATATAGAGAAGCGTCACTCCACAGAACATGTCATATAGAGAAGCGTCACTCCACAGAACACGTCACATAGAGAAGCGTCACTCCACAGAACACGTCATATAGAGAAGCGTCACTACACAGAACACGTCACATAGAGAAGCGTCACTCCACAGAACACGTCACATAGAGAAGCGTCACTCCACAGAACACGTCATATAGAGAAGCGTCTCTCCACAGAACACGTCATATAGAGAAGCGTCACTCCACAGAACACGTCACATAGAGAAGCGTCACTCCACAGAACACGTCACATAGAGAAGCGTCACTCCACAGAACACGTCACATAGAGAAGCGTCACTCCACAGAACACGTCATATAGAGAAGCGTCACTCCACAGAACACGTCATATAGAGAAGTATCACTCCACAGAACACGTCATATAGAGAAGCGTCACTCCACAGAACATGTCACATAGAGAAGCGTCACTCCACAGAACACGTCACATAGAGAAGCGTCACTCCACAGAACACGTCCTATAGAGAAGCGTCACTCCACAGAACATGTCACATAGAGAAGCGTCACCCCACAGAACACGTCATATAGAGAAGCGTCACTCCACAGAACACGTCATATAGAGGAGCGTCACTCCACAGAACACGTCATAGAGAAGCGTCACTCCACAGAACACGTCATAGAGAAGCGTCACTCCACAGAACACGTCATATAGAAGCGTCACCCCACAGAACACGTCACATAGAGAAGCGTCACTCCACAGAACACATCATATAGAGAAGCGTCACTCCACAAAACACGTCATAGAGAAGCGTCACTCCACAGAACACCTCACATAGAGAAGCGTCACTCCACAGAACACGTCATATAGAGAAGCGTCACTCCACAGAACACGTCATATAGAGAAGTGTCACTCCACAGAACACGTCATATAGAGAAGCGTCACTCCACAGAACACGTCATATAGAGAAGCGTCACTCCACAGAACACGTCATATAGAGAAGTGTCACTCCACAGAACACGTCATATAGAGAAGCGTCACTCCACAGAACACGTCATATAGAGAAGCGTCACTCCACAGAACACGTCATATAGAGAAGCGTCACTACACAGAACACGTCACATAGAGAAGCGTCACTCCACAGAACACGTCACATAGAGAAGCGTCACTCCACAGAACACGTCACATAGAGAAGCGTCACTCCACAGAACACGTCATATAGAGAAGCGTCACTCCACAGAACACGTCACATAGAGAAGCGTCACTCCACAGAGCACGTCACATAGAGAAGCGTCACTCCACAGAACACGTCACATAGAGAAGCGTCACTCCACAGAACATGTCATATAGAGAAGCGTCACTCCACAGAACACGTCACAGAGAGAAGCGTCACTCCACAGAACACGTCATATAGAGAAGCGTCTCTCCACAGAACACGTCACATAGAGAAGCGTCACTCCACAGAGCACGTCATATAGAGAAGCGTCACTCCACAGAACACGTCATATAGAGAAGCGTCACTCCACAGAACACGTCACATAGAGAAGCGTCACTCCACAGAGCACGTCACATAGAGAAGCGTCACTCCACAGAACACGTCACATAGAGAAGCGTCACTCCACAGAACATGTCATATAGAGAAGCGTCACTCCACAGAACACGTCACAGAGAGAAGCGTCACTCCACAGAACACGTCATATAGAGAAGCGTCACTCCACAGAACACGTCACATAGAGAAGCGTCACTCCACAGAGCACGTCACATAGAGAAGCGTCACTCCACAGAACATGTCATATAGAGAAGCGTCACTCCACAGAACACGTCACAGAGAGAAGCGTCACTCCACAGAACACGTCATATAGAGAAGCGTCACTCCACAGAACACGTCACATAGAGAAGCGTCACTCCACAGAACACGTCATATAGAGAAGCGTCACTCCACAGAACACGTCACATAGAGAAGTGTCTCTCCACAGAACACGTCATATAGAGAAGCGTCACTCCACAGAACACGTCACATAGAGAAGCGTCACTCCACAGAACACGTCACATAGAGAAGCGTCACTCCACAGAACACGTCACATAGAGAAGTGTCTCTCCACAGAACACGTCATATAGAGAAGCGTCACTCCACAGAACACGTCACATAGAGAAGTGTCTCTCCACAGAACACGTCATATAGAGAAGCGTCACTCCACAGAACACGTCACATAGAGAAGCGTCACTCCACAGAACACGTCACATAGAGAAGCGTCACTCCACAGAACACGTCACATAGAGAAGCGTCACTCCACAGAACACGTCATATAGAGAAGCGTCACTCCACAGAACACGTCACATAGAGAAGCGTCACTCCACAGAACACGTCATATAGAGAAGCGTCACTCCACAGAACACGTCATATAGAGAAGTGTCACTCCACAGAACACGTCATATAGAGAAGCGTCACTCCACAGAACACGTCATATAGAGAAGAGTCACTCCACAGAACACGTCACATAGAGAAGCGTCACTACACAGAACACGTCATATAGAGAAGCGTCACTCCACAGAACACGTCACATAGAGAAGCGTCACTCCACAGAACACGTCATATAGAGAAGCGTCACTCCACAGAACACGTCCTATAGAGAAGCGTCACTCCACAGAACACGTCATATAGAGAAGCGTCACTCCACAGAACACGTCACATAGAGAAGCGTCACTCCACAGAACACGTCACATAGAGAAGCGTCACTCCACAGAACACGTCCTATAGAGAAGCGTCACTCCACAGAACATGTCACATAGAGAAGCGTCACCCCACAGAACACGTCATATAGAGAAGCGTCACTCCACAGAACACGTCATATAGAGAAGCGTCACTCCACAGAACACGTCATAGAGAAGCGTCACTCCACAGAACACGTCATAGAGAAGCGTCACTCCACAGAACACGTCATATAGAAGCGTCACCCCACAGAACACGTCACATAGAGAAGCGTCACTCCACAGAACACGCCATATAGAGAAGCGTCACTCCACAGAACACATCATATAGAGAAGCGTCACTCCACAAAACACGTCATAGAGAAGCGTCACTCCACAGAACACGTCACATAGAGAAGCGTCACTCCACAGAACACGTCATATAGAGAAGCGTCACTACACAGAACACGTCACATAGAGAAGCGTCACTCCACAGAACACGTCACATAGAGAAGCGTCACTCCACAGAACACGTCACATAGAGAAGCGTCACTCCACAGAACACGTCATATAGAGAAGCGTCACTCCACAGAACACGTCACATAGAGAAGCGTCACTCCACAGAACACGTCATATAGAGAAGCGTCACTCCACAGAACACGTCATATAGAGAAGCGTCACTCCACAGAACACGTCATATAGAGAAGCGTCACTCCACAGAACACGTCACATAGAGAAGCGTCACTCCACAGAGCACGTCACATAGAGAAGCGTCACTCCACAGAACACGTCACATAGAGAAGCGTCACTCCACAGAACACGTCACATAGAGAAGCGTCACTCCACAGAGCACGTCAGATAGAGAAGCGTCACTCCACAGAACACGTCACATAGAGAAGCGTCACTCCACAGAACACGTCACATAGAGAAGCGTCACTCCACAGATCACGTCATATAGAGAAGCGTCACTCCACAGAACACGTCATATAGAGAAGCGTCACTCCACAGAACACGTCACATAGAGAAGCGTCACTCCACATGACTTAAGGTATGTTTGATGCTTCCGCTATCTACGACCTTACACCCCAAACCCCAATAAGAGACCACACATGAATTTTGGTGTAAAGGCCACAGCAGCCATTTATTAAACACACCTTTTTTTCTGAAAAGAGCATAACCATAAACACATCATAACTCCATGATAACATCCTGCTCTATTTCCCAACTCCAGATAAAGGCTCCTTGAAGGCACTTCAATCATTAAACTCCATCGTTTCCTTATTAGGTCTGGACCCCTTACCCTACAGCCGTTCTGCACCTGACCCGAGGGCACCAACCATGTCCAAGACCTCTCTCTCCCTTCCTGGGGACCCTGCCCATCAGGAATATATATGAGCTGGGTAACCACTCCCCAGCCCCTCCAATACTATCCCGGGTTAAATGCCCCGAGTTCTCTTGCAACAATCTCCATTGTTGCTTCTCCTTCTTACCATTCCGTGCCTCCAAAGACCCCTCCTCCTACCGCCACGACAATCATGTGTGACCCCTTACACATGGTTGTCCCTCCACAACTGCAGGGCTTTCTCCATGCCCTCCTTAATGTCCAGGGTCCACATATCCAGACCCACCTCGTTTAGATGAACACCATCCGCCCTGAGGAAACCTACCTCTCTACCCTCCAACTCCTTATGCCGCACCACAACACCGCCATTGCGTGCCACAAACCTGCCAACTACCTTGTTGACTTTTGCTCGCGCTTTGTTTAAGCTATGTACGGAACGTGCCTGCCGCCACACCTTGCGAGCCACAATATCAGACCATACAATAACCACTCCTGGGAACGCCGACCACAACCGCAAAAGGTCAATCTTCACATCCCTCACTAAATCCCTGGACGACCGAATGCCCAAATCATTGCCGCCAAGGTGCACCACTAAGATATCCGGCGCCCTGTCCAAACCCGCATAAAATTGTACCTCTGGTAACAGCCTACACCACAGCATGCCCCGCAGGCCCAACCATCTGACCTGCACCTCTGCGTGATCCATGCCCAACTGCCGTCCGGCCGGACGAACATCAGCACGCACACCTCCCCAGTGTACGTAGGAGTGCCCCATGATCCAAATCAAGCAGGGACCTGCACCTAAAACAACACAAAACAACAACGTAACTACTCCATATCCACCTCCAGCACATCTTATCACCACCGCCTCAAAGCAAGTGAGGCCGCACATACAACCTATATCTGTCTGACTCCCACCTGCCGATCTTCTTAACCATCGCCGAGGATAAACCCCACCGAGCTGCTTCCGTAGCTGCGCCAATTCTAAAGGAATGAGAGCTAAAACCTGCTCCACCTCTGCCGGACAACAGGATACATTTTTTGAACACCTGTGAAAACTGGAATTTTGACAGAGACAGCCCGTCTGCATGAACCAACAAGGATGCCGGGCCCTCAGGCCTCACCGCAACAAACTCCCGAAAACCGCGGACCGGGCACACCCGCGACCCAGGTAACTCATACAAGCGCACCACAAAACCTCTCCCTTCCTGATCTGTCTTAGATCTACGGAGCAAACAAAAAAGGCAGGAGCCATCCAAATCCACATCAGCGTACAATAAACCCCCTGCCACACTCTTACTGGCCGACACCAACTCCGATATCCGGAACGCCCCAAAGAAAGCCAAAGAAAAGGCCAGTGTAAATAGCCGCACTTCAAATGCTGAAACACAAACCTCCCTCAACAACTCACAAATTGCTACCAACAGCTCAAATGACACCGGCTTCCTGAGATCCCTAACTGCGGAACCCCTCCTGAAACCCTTCATTGCCTGCCGCACCAGAAAGGACTTAGTCACGTCCTCCTCACCTTTCTTCTTGAACCAAAAAGCCAAGGCCGACAAACTCCGAGCGACCGTTGCTGCAGACGACCCCTCACTGTACGCCTTTCCTATAAAATACAGCAAACACGCCTGCCGATCTGCAATACCTGCCTGCGCATTTTCCAACAACGCCTCCCATACCTGCCATACCGCACTGTACCTCTGCCACGTGACCGCAGTAACCGACCTTTCTACAAGCGACATCGCCATTGTCACACCACCTTCCACAGATGCTCTGGACACGGCAGGCCATGAGACTCCGCCCCCGGCGCCAGCAGACGAAACCTGTCCCACTGTTGACGAGAAAGGGAATCAGCCACAGAATTCAGCACCCCAGGAATATGCACTGCCACAAAATGCGCATTCAACATCAGACCTCTCAAAACTAAATGTCGCAATAGCCGCACGACTGGCGGGGAATTAGCTGTCTGCGCATTAACGGCCTGAACAACACCCAGATTGTCACATACGAAACGCACTCTCCGGTCCCGCAGACAATCCCCCCACAACTCCGCAGCCACCACAATCGGGAACAATTCCAGCAGAGCCAAGTTACGGACAAAACCACATTCATGCCATGTATCAGGCCAAACTCCTGCACACCACTGCCCCTGGAAATAAGCCCCAAATCCACAAGCACCTGATGCATCAGTATACAGCTCCAAGTCCACACTAGACACCGGCTGATACATGAGCACCGACCGCCCATTATAGCTCTGTAAAAACTCCCCCCACACCAACAAATCAGCTTTCAACTCCGCCGACAACCTAATGAAATGATGAGGGGAATGCACCCCTGCGGTAGCACTCGCCAATCGCCTGCAAAACACCCGCCCCATGGGCATAATCCTACAAGCAAAATTCAAATGCCCCAACAAGGATTGCAAGTCCCGCAACTGTATTTTCTTCCTGCGCAGCGCACTCGCCACCAACTCTCTCAACTCCAGCAACTTATCATCAGGCAAGCGACACTCCATATTATCTGAATCAATCATGATTCCCAAAAACTTAATGACCGTCGTGGGTCCCTCAGTTTTTTCAGGCGCCAGAGGTACCCCAAAATCCATTGCCACTCTCTCCATAGTGTGTAGCAATCCTGCACACACATAGGTACCCGGCGGACCGATAAACAGGAAATCATCCAGATAATGCAGCGCAGATTGCACCTGCGCCTCCCGACGGACCACCCACTCCAAAAACGTGCTAAACATCTCAAAATAAGCGCATGAAATGGAGCAGCCCATCGGGAGGCAACAATCTACAAAATATTCCTCCTGCCAATAACATCCCAGCAAACAAAAACTATCCGGATGCACCGGCAATAAACGAAAAGCGGCCTCAATGTCAGTTTTCGCTAACAGAGAGCCCTTCCCGTATTTCCGAACCCAAACAACCGCCGCATCAAAGGAAGTGTAACTGACCGCGCACAAGGCCGGATCAATGCCGTCATTCACCGACTCGCCTTCCGGATAAGACAAGTGATGAATCAGGCGGAATTTATTCACCTCCTTTTTTGGAACCAAACCTAAAGGGGAAACCCGCAAACTCTGAACAGGCGGGGAGGAAAACGGCCCCGCCATGCGGCCCAAAGCCACCTCCTTCAGCAGCTTATCCGTAACCAGATCAGGCCGCGCCAAAGCAGACGACAAATTACGGACTACCCCATCACGTCCAACCGACGTACAAGGAATCCGAAAACCTTCTGAAAATCCTAACCACAACAATTCCGCCACTTTCCTATTTGGATAGCCCCTTAAAAACGGGAGCATCCTTTCCACCCTCACCGGCGTCGCCCCTCTTCTGCTCAGCATCTCCCTGCCTGCCCTTATGCTTCTTGAAGCATCTGGACAAACCATGGGCGCCTCCGCAACCGGAGCACTCGTGCTTGTACCTACAATCTGGGCCGAACTTGCAATGCCCCTCATTATACTGCCAGCAACACCCCTTTCCTGAGGATCCTGACCGACCCGCTGCTGACCCCTGACCGCCGGCCGCATCCCGAAAGGGCTGCTGCCCCTGTTTTGGTGCAGACATCAGACGCATCCATAAACTGATATCCTTGTGATCCCATCGCAACGACGGGCGCACCGACTTCCGCTGACGAAACTGTTCGTCATACCGCAACCACGCACTACCACCGTATACACGATACGCCTCCCCTACCGAATCCATATAACAGAATAGCGCCGAACAGTTCTCCGGCGCCTTCTCACCCACCACACTAGCCAATATAGCGAAGGCCTGCAGCCAATTCGCAAAAGTCCGTGGAATCAAGCGATACCGCCGCCGCTCCTCCTCCTCTTTCTTACTTTCATCCGGTTTCCACCGGTCCAAATTAAACTTCTCTAACGGCAGCAAAGAAAAAATCTCAACATATTCATCTTTCCATATCTTTTCCCTAATCTCCACCTTCAAATGTGCCCCCAGCGGGCCCTCAAAACACACATAAACCTCACCTTTAGCGGCGTCAGCCAAACGCACATCCTCCACCACCTTCTTAGCTGTACTAGCCGCCTCGTCAACCGCTTTTCCCACAGCCACTACGGCACCCACAACCGGCGCCACTTCACTAACACCCGCAATCACTGCCGCAGCTGCACCAGAAATCGCCTCATTAGCAACCGCACTCCCTGCCGCACTAGCAGACGCCTCACTAGCAGCGCCCCATACCCTCGCTGGCGACTGCTCTACGCCTGGCACAATTCTCATAAAATACTCCTGCATCCCTCTAAACAACAATTGCATCTGTGACATTGACAATATCCCCCCCACATCCCCCCCACACATCCCCGGCACCACATCCGTGGTAGACTCACCCGTACGTCCCTGAGGTGACCTCCCAGCGGACGCGTCCATCACTCCAGATAATCCAGGCGTCGGTCGTGACGATCCTGGGGAGTGGTGCTCCTGCACCCCACGCTCCCCGTAGCTCCCCGCACTTCCAGTCGCTGCTGCTCTAGGCTCCGCGGAATGCGGCCCGTCCACGATCCTGCCACCCCCTGGTGGCGTGGCATATTCAGAACGACAGCCCTGCCGATCCAGTCCTTCTGCAGGGCTGTCAAAATAAAATCTTCTTGTCGTCGTCGCTGCCTGTATAGCAGACCGCTGCCCCCCCTCGTCCGGATGGGGCCCGGCGTCACTCCAAGAAGTTGCCCGGGTACCTCCGGTCGCTGTCGCCGCCGCACGCCTCCCTGCTCCTGCAGGAGGCGATCTCGCTCCCCATCTAGATGCCGCCCGCCTCTTCCTGCGGGTCGGTGCTGGTGTCCTGATGTCTGTACGCTGAGCTCCTCCGGCACCTGGAGCATCGGCGCCGGAGAAAGCCGTCACTTCCGGACCTGCGCGCGCATCCGGCCCAGCGCGCACATCCGGTCCTGTGCGCGCATCCGGTCTTGCGCGCGCATCCGGTCCCGCCTCCACTTCCGGCGTTGTTGTTGAAGACAGGAGGGAGGAAGATGGCCGCCGCGGCCCCCCCCCTCCTGTCACCTCCGGTCTCGCCCGCCTGATGGGATTCCTCCCTGACCTCCGTGGACCGTCGCCAGGGTGCAGCTCCGGACCAGCAGGAGGAGGAGGGTCCCTGGAGGGGCTCCCTCGGCGCCGACCAGACCGAGGCGTCTCTGCAGATGAAGGCCTCTCCTGAGGCCTGGAACGCCTGCTGCTGCGTCCCTCACTCTCCTCTCCAGCCGCTGGAACCGGAGGAAGAGCCCCGGCAATCAGCGCATCCAGCCATCCCACGCCGTGCTGCATCGCTGCATCCCGGATCCTGGCCATCGTTGACTCCATCGCCGCTTCCATCAGGTAAGTAGAAAATATTAATATGTATATTTTTCTTTTAAATGTAATAACAGGACAAAACTTTCTCCTGTTGTCCAGCGGGAAAGAGGGCTGCCTCTTCCCCGCATGGATTTATATACTTTATTCTCCACCCACCACATATAGATACATTTTGCCCCCTGCCCCTTTCACATAACCCTCCCATCCCTATAAATATAGCCTAAAACATAATACCTAGAACATAATAGCCTAGAACTCCCAAACACCTAGTCATGCGCTTCCTTCATTACGGCTGCGCCTACATTACGCTGGGCTTACTGAACACGTCACATAGAAAAGCGTCACTCCACAGAACATGTCATATAGAGAAGCGTCACTCCACAGAACACGTCATATAGAGAAGCGTCACTCCACAGAACACGTCACAGAGAGAAGCGTCACTCCACAGAACACGTCACATAGAGAAGCGTCACTCCACAGAACACGTCATATAGAGAAGCGTCACTCCACAGAACACGTCATATAGAGAAGCGTCACTCCACAGAACACATCATATAGAGAAGCGTCACTCCACAGAACACATCATATAGAGAAGCGTCACTCCACAAAACACGTCATAGAGAAGCGTCACTCCACAGAACACCTCACATAGAGAAGCGTCACTCCACAGAACACGTCATATAGAGAAGCGTCACTACACAGAACACGTCACATAGAGAAGCGTCACTCCACAGAACACGTCACATAGAGAAGCGTCACTCCACAGAACACGTCACATAGAGAAGCGTCACTCCACAGAACACGTCACATAGAGAAGCGTCACTCCACAGAACACGTCATATAGAGAAGCGTCACTCCACAGAACACGTCACATAGAGAAGCGTCACTCCACAGAACACGTCATAGAGAAGCGTCACTCCACAGAACACGTCACATAGAGAAGCGTCACTCCACAGAACACGTCACATAGAGAAGCGTCACTCCACAGAACACGTCACATAGAGAAGCGTCACTCCACAGAACACGTCATATAGAGAAGCGTCACTCCACAGAACACGTCACATAGAGAAGCGTCACTCCACAGAACACGTCATATAGAGAAGCGTCATTCCACAGAACACGTCATATAGAGAAGCGTCACTCCACAGAACATGTCATATAGAGAAGCGTCACTCCACAGAACACGTCATATAGAGAAGCGTCACTCCACAGAACACGTCACAGAGAGAAGCGTCACTCCACAGAACACGTCACATAGAGAAGCGTCACTCCACAGAACATGTCATATAGAGAAGCGTCACTCCACAGAACACGCCATATAGAGAAGCGTCACTCCACAGAACACGTCACAGAGAGAAGCGTCACTCCACAGAACACGTCATATAGAGAAGCGTCTCTCCACAGAACACGTCATATAGAGAAGCGTCACTCCACCGAACATGTCATATAGAGAAGCGTCACTCCACAGAACATGTCATATAGAGAAGCGTCACTCCACAGAACACGTCACATAGAGAAGCGTCACTCCACAGAACACGTCACATAGAGAAGCGTCACTCCACAGAACACGTCACATAGAGAAGCGTCACTCCACAGAACACGTCATATAGAGAAGCGTCACTCCACAGAACACGTCATATAGAGAAGCGTCACCCCACAGAACACGTCACATAGAGAAGCGTCACTCCACAGAACACGTCATATAGAGAAGTATCACTCCACAGAACACGTCATATAGAGAAGCGTCACTCCACAGAACACGTCATATAGAGAAGCGTCACTCCACAGAACACGTCATATAGAGAAGCGTCTCTCCACAGAACACGTCATATAGAGAAGCGTCACTCCACAGAACACGTCACATAGAGAAGCGTCACTCCACAGAACACGTCACATAGAGAAGCGTCACTCCACAGAACACGTCACATAGAGAAGCGTCACTCCACAGAACACGTCATATAGAGAAGCGTCACTCCACAGAACACGTCATATAGAGAAGCGTCACCCCACAGAACACGTCACATAGAGAAGCGTCACTCCACAGAACACGTCATATAGAGAAGTATCACTCCACAGAACACGTCATATAGAGAAGCGTCACTCCACAGAACACGTCATATAGAGAAGCGTCACTCCACAGAACACGTCACATAGAGAAGCGTCACTCCACAGAACACGTCATATAGAGAAGCGTCACTCCACAGAACACGTCACATAGAGAAGCGTCACTCCACAGAACACGTCACATAGAGAAGCGTCACTCCACAGAACACGTCCTATAGAGAAGCGTCACTCCACAGAACATGTCACATAGAGAAGCGTCACCCCACAGAACACGTCATATAGAGAAGTGTCACTCCACAGAACACGTCATATAGAGAAGCGTCACTCCACAGAACACGTCATAGAGAAGCGTCACTCCACAGAACACGTCATAGAGAAGCGTCACTCCACAGAACACGTCATATAGAAGCGTCACCCCACAGAACACGTCACATAGAGAAGCGTCACTCCACAGAACACGCCATATAGAGAAGCGTCACTCCACAGAACACATCATATAGAGAAGCGTCACTCCACAAAACACGTCATAGAGAAGCGTCACACCACAGAACACCTCACATAGAGAAGCGTCACTCCACAGAACACGTCATATAGAGAAGCGTCACTCCACAGAACACGTCATATAGAGAAGTATCACTCCACAGAACACGTCACATAGAGAAGCGTCACTCCACAGAACACGTCACATAGAGAAGCGTCACTCCACAGAACACGTCATATAGAGAAGCGTCTCTCCACAGAACACGTCATATAGAGAAGCGTCACTCCACAGAACACGTCACATAGAGAAGCGTCACTCCACAGAACACGTCACATAGAGAAGCGTCACTCCACAGAACACGTCACATAGAGAAGCGTCACTCCACAGAACACGTCATATAGAGAAGCGTCACTCCACAGAACACGTCATATAGAGAAGCGTCACCCCACAGAACACGTCACATAGAGAAGCGTCACTCCACAGAACACGTCATATAGAGAAGTATCACTCCACAGAACACGTCATATAGAGAAGCGTCACTCCACAGAACACGTCATATAGAGAAGCGTCACTCCACAGAACACGTCACATAGAGAAGCGTCACTCCACAGAACACGTCATATAGAGAAGCGTCACTCCACAGAACACGTCACATAGAGAAGCGTCACTCCACAGAACACGTCACATAGAGAAGCGTCACTCCACAGAACACGTCCTATAGAGAAGCGTCACTCCACAGAACATGTCACATAGAGAAGCGTCACCCCACAGAACACGTCATATAGAGAAGCGTCACTCCACAGAACACGTCATATAGAGAAGCGTCACTCCACAGAACACGTCATAGAGAAGCGTCACTCCACAGAACACGTCATAGAGAAGCGTCACTCCACAGAACACGTCATATAGAAGCGTCACCCCACAGAACACGTCACATAGAGAAGCGTCACTCCACAGAACACGCCATATAGAGAAGCGTCACTCCACAGAACACATCATATAGAGAAGCGTCACTCCACAAAACACGTCATAGAGAAGCGTCACACCACAGAACACGTCACATAGAGAACCGTCACTCCACAGAGCACGTCACATAGAGAAGCGTCACTCCACAGAACACGTCATATAGAGAAGCGTCACTCCACAGAACACGTCACATAGAGAACCGTCACTCCACAGAACACGTCACATAGAGAAGCGTCACTCCACAGAACACGTCATATAGAGAAGCGTCACTCCACAGAACACGTCACATAGAGAAGCGTCACTCCACAGAGCACGTCACATAGAGAAGCGTCACTCCACAGAACACATCACATAGAGAAGCGTCACTCCACAGATCACGTCATATAGAGAACCGTCACTCCACAGAACACGTCACATAGAGAAGCGTCACTCCACAGAACACGTCATATAGAGAACCGTCACTCCACAGAACACGTCACATAGAGAAGCGTCACTCCACAGAACACGTCACATAGAGAAGCGTCACTCCACAAAACACGTCACATAGAGAAGCGTCACTCCACAGAACACGTCACATAGAGAAGCATCACTCCACAGAACACGTCATATAGAGAAGCGTCACTCCACAGAACACGTCATATAGAGAAACGTCACTCCACAGAACACGCCAGATAGAGAAGCGTCACTCCACAGAACACGTCATATAGAGAAGCGTCACTCCACAGAACACGTCATATAGAGAAGCGTCACTCCACAGAACACGTCACATAAAGAAGCGTCACTCCACAGAACACGTCATATAGAAAAGCGTCACTCCACAGAACACGTCATAGAGAAGCGTCACTCCACAGAACACGTCATATAGAGAAGCGTCACTCCACAGAACACGTCATATAGAAAAGCGTCACTCCACAGAACACGTCATAGAGAAGCGTCACTCCACAGAACACGTCATATAGAGAAGCGTCACTCCACAGAACACGTCATATAGAGAAGCGTCACTCCACAGAACACGTCACATAGAGAAGCGTCACTCCACAGAACACGTCATATAGAGAAGCGTCACTCCACAGAACACGTCACATAGAGAAGCGTCACTCCACAGAACACGTCACATAGAGAAGCGTCACTCCACAGAACACGTCATATAGAGAAGCGTCACTCCACAGAACACGTCACATAGAGAAGCGTCACTCCACAGAACACGTCACATAGAGAAGCGTCACTCCACAGAACACGTCACATAGAGAAGCGTCACTCCACAGAACACGTCACATAGAGAAGCGTCACTCCACAGAACACGTCACACAGAGAAGCGTCACTCCACAGAACACGTCACATAGAGAAGCGTCACTCCACAGAACACGTCATATAGAGAAGCGTCACTCCACAGAATACGTCATATAGAGAAGCGTCACTCCACAGAACACGTCATATAGAGAAGCGTCACTCCACAGAACACGTCACATAGAGAAGCGTCACTCCACAGAACACGTCACATAGAGAAGCGTCACTCCACAGAACACGTCATATAGAGAAGCGTCACTCCACAGAACACGCCAGATAGAGAAGCGTCACTCCACAGAACACATCACATAGAGAAGCATCACTCTACAGAACACGTCACATAGGGAAGCGTCACTCCACAGAACACGTCACATAGAGAAGCGTCACTCCACAGAACACGTCACATAGAGAAGCGTCACTCCACAGAACACATCATATAGAGAAGCGTCACTCCACAGAACACGTCACATAGAGAAGCGTCACTCCACAGAACACGCCACATAGAGAAGCGTCACTCCACAGAACACGTCATATAGAGAAGCGTCACTCCACAGAACACGTCACATAGAGAAGCGTCACTCCACAGAACACGTCACATAGAGAAGCGTCACTCCACAGAACACATCATATAGAGAAGCGTCACTCCACAGAACACGTCACATAGAGAAGCGTCACTCCACAGAACACGTCACATAGAGAAGTATCACTCCACAGAACACATCATATAGAGAAGCGTCACTCCACAGAACACGTCACATAGAGAAGCGTCACTCCACAGAACATGTCACATAGAGAAGCGTCACCCCACAGAACACGTCATATAGAGAAGAGTCACTCCACAGAACATGTCATATAGAGAAGCGTCACTCCACAGAACACGTCATATAGAGAAGCGTCACTCCACAGAACACGTCATATAGAGAAGCGTCTCTCCACAGAACACGTCATATAGAGAAGCGTCACTCCACAGAACATGTCATATAGAGAAGCGTCACTCCACAGAACACGTCACATAGAGAAGCGTCACTCCACAGAACACGTCATAGAGAAGCGTCACTCCACAGAATACGTCATATAGAAGCGTCACCCCACAGAACACGTCACATAGAGAAGCGTCACTCCACAGAACACTTCATATAGAGAAGCGTCACTCCACAGAACACGTCACATAGAGAAGCGTCACTCCACAGAACACATCATATAGAGAAGCGTCACTCCACAGAACACGTCATAGAGAAGCGTCACTCCACAGAACACGTCACATAGAGAAGCGTCACTCCACAGAACACGTCATATAGAGAAGCGTCACTCCACAGAACACGTCATATAGAGAAGCGTCACTACACAGAACACGTCACATAGAGAAGCGTCACTCCACAGAACACGTCATTATGAGAAGCGTCTCTCCACAGAACACGTCATATAGAGAAGCGTCACTCCACAGAACATGTCATATAGAGAAGCGTCACTCCACAGAACACGTCACATAGAGAAGCGTCACTCCACAGAACACGTCACATAGAGAAGCGTCACTCCACAGAACACGTCACATAGAGAAGCGTCACTCCACAGAACACGTCATATAGAGAAGCGTCACTCCACAGAACACGTCATATAGAGAAGTGTCACTCCACAGAACACGTCATATAGAGAAGCGTCACTCCACAGAACACGTCACATAGAGAAGCGTCACTCCACAGAACACGTCACATAGAGAAGCGTCACTCCACAGAACACGTCCTATAGAGAAGCGTCACTCCACAGAACATGTCACATAGAGAAGCGTCACCCCACAGAACACGTCATATAGAGAAGCGTCACTCCACAGAACACGTCATATAGAGAAGCGTCACTCCACAGAACACGTCATAGAGAAGCGTCACTCCACAGAACACGTCATAGAGAAGCGTCACTCCACAGAACACGTCACATAGAGAAGCGTCACTCCACAGAACACGTTATATAGAGAAGCGTCACTCCACAGAACACGTCATATAGAGAAGCGTCACCCCACAGAACACGTCACATAGAGAAGCGTCACTCCACAGATCACGTCATATAGAGAAGCGTCACTCCACAGAACACGTCATAGAGAAGCGTCACTCCACAGAACACGTTATATAGAGAAGCGTCACTCCACAGAACACGTCATATAGAGAAGCGTCACTCCACAGAACACGTCATATAGAGAAGCGTCACTCCACAGAACACGTCACATAGAGAAGCGTCACTCCACAGAACACGTCACATAGAGAAGCGTCACTCCACAGAACACGTCACATAGATAAGCGTCACTCCACAAAACACGTCACATAGAGAAGCGTCACTCCACAGAACACGTCACATAGAGAAGCATCACTCCACAGAACACGTCATATAGAGAAGCGTCACTCCACAGAACACGTCACATAGAGAAGCGTCACTCCACAGAACACGTCATATAGAGAAGCGTCACTCCACAGAACACATCATATAGAGAAGCGTCACTCCACAGAACACGTCATATAGAGAAGCGTCACTCCACAGAACACGTCATAGAGAAGCGTCACTCCACAGAACACGTCATATAGAGAAGCGTCACTCCACAGAACACGTCACATAGAGAAGCGTCACTCCACAGAACACGTCATATAGAGAAGCGTCACTCCACAGAACACGTCACATAGAGAAGCGTCACACCACAGAACACGTCATATAGAGAAGCGTCACTCCACAGAACACGTCATATAGAGAAGCGTCTCTCCACAGAACACGTCATATAGAGAAGCGTCACTCCACAGAACACGTCACATAGAGAAGCGTCACTCCACAGAACACGTCACATAGAGAAGCGTCACTCCACAGAACACGTCACATAGAGAAGCGTCACTCCACAGAACACGTCATATAGAGAAGCGTCACTCCACAGAACACGTCACATAGAGAAGCGTCACTCCACAGAACACGTCATATAGAGAAGTATCACTCCACAGAACACGTCATATAGAGAAGCGTCACTCCACAGAACACGTCATATAGAGAAGTCACTCCACAGAACACGTCATATAGAGAAGCGTCACTCCACAGAACACGTCACATAGAGAAGCGTCACTCCGCAGAACACGTCAGATAGAGAAGCGTCACTCCACAGAACACGTCACATAGAGAAGCGTCACTCCACAGAACACGTCCTATAGAGAAGCGTCACTCCACAGAACATGTCACATAGAGAAGCGTCACCCCACAGAACACGTCATATAGAGAAGCGTCACTCCACAGAACACGTCATATAGAGAAGCGTCACTCCACAGAACACGTCATAGAGAAGCGTCACTCCACAGAACACGTCATAGAGAAGCGTCACTCCACAGAACACGTCATATAGAAGCGTCACCCCACAGAACACGTCACATAGAGAAGCGTCACTCCACAGAACACATCATATAGAGAAGCGTCACTCCACAAAAGACGTCATAGAGAAGCGTCACTCCACAGAACACCTCACATAGAGAAGCGTCACTCCACAGAACACGTCATATAGAGAAGCGTCACTCCACAGAACACGTCATATAGAGAAGCGTCACTACACAGAACACGTCATATAGAGAAGCGTCACTCCACAGAACACGTCATATAGAGAAGCGTCACTCCACAGAACACGTCATATAGAGAAGTGTCACTCCACAGAACACGTCATATAGAGAAGCGTCACTCCACAGAACACGTCATATAGAGAAGCGTCACTACACAGAACACGTCACATAGAGAAGCGTCACTCCACAGAACACGTCACATAGAGAAGCGTCACTCCACAGAACACGTCACATAGAGAAGCGTCACTCCACAGAACACGTCATATAGAGAAGCGTCACTCCACAGAACACGTCACATAGAGAAGCGTCACTCCACAGAGCACGTCACATAGAGAAGCGTCACTCCACAGAACACGTCACATAGAGAAGCGTCACTCCACAGAACATGTCATATAGAGAAGCGTCACTCCACAGAACACGTCACAGAGAGAAGCGTCACTCCACAGAACACGTCATATAGAGAAGCGTCTCTCCACAGAACACGTCACATAGAGAAGCGTCACTCCACAGAGCACGTCATATAGAGAAGCGTCACTCCACAGAGCACGTCATATAGAGAAGCGTCACTCCACAGAACACGTCACATAGAGAAGCGTCACTCCACAGAGCACGTCACATAGAGAAGCGTCACTCCACAGAACACGTCACATAGAGAAGCGTCACTCCACAGAACATGTCATATAGAGAAGCGTCACTCCACAGAACACGTCACAGAGAGAAGCGTCACTCCACAGAACACGTCATATAGAGAAGCGTCACTCCACAGAACACCTCACATAGAGAAGCGTCACTCCACAGAGCACGTCACATAGAGAAGCGTCACTCCACAGAACACGTCACATAGAGAAGCGTCACTCCACAGAACACGTCACATAGAAGCGTCACTCCACAGAACATGTCATATAGAGAAGCGTCACTCCACAGAACACGTCACAGAGAGAAGCGTCACTCCACAGAACACGTCATATAGAGAAGCGTCACTCCACAGAACACGTCACATAGAGAAGCGTCACTCCACAGAACACGTCATATAGAGAAGCGTCACTACACAGAACACGTCACATAGAGAAGCGTCACTCCACAGAACACGTCACATAGAGAAGCGTCACTCCACAGAACACGTCATATAGAGAAGCGTCACTCCACAGAACACGTCACATAGAGAAGCGTCACTCCACAGAACACGTCATATAGAGAAGCGTCTCTCCACAGAACACGTCATATAGAGAAGCGTCACTCCACAGAACACGTCACATAGAGAAGCGTCACTCCACAGAACACGTCACATAGAGAAGCGTCACTCCACAGAACACGTCACATAGAGAAGCGTCACTCCACAGAACACGTCATATAGAGAAGCGTCACTCCACAGAACACGTCATATAGAGAAGTGTCACTCCACAGAACACGTCATATAGAGAAGCGTCACTCCACAGAACACGTCATATAGAGAAGCGTCACTCCACAGAACACGTCACATAGAGAAGCGTCACTCCACAGAACACGTCATATAGAGAAGCGTCACTCCACAGAACACGTCACATAGAGAAGCGTCACTCCACAGAACACGTCATATAGAGAAGCGTCACTCCACAGAACACGTCACATAGAGAAGCGTCACTCCACAGAACACGTCACATAGAGAAGCGTCACTCCACAGAACACGTCCTATAGAGAAGCGTCACTCCACAGAACATGTCACATAGAGAAGCGTCACCCCACAGAACACGTCATATAGAGAAGCGTCACTCCACAGAACACGTCATATAGAGAAGCGTCACTCCACAGAACACGTCATAGAGAAGCGTCACTCCACAGAACACGTCATAGAGAAGCGTCACTCCACAAAACACGTCATATAAAAGCGTCACTCCACAGAACACGTCATATAGAGAAGCGTCACTCCACAGAACACGTCACATAGAGAAGCGTCACTCCACAGAACACGCCATATAGAGAAGCGTCACTCCACAGAACACATCATATAGAGAAGCGTCACTCCACAAAACACGTCATAGAGAAGCGTCACTCCACAGAACACGTCACATAGAGAAGCGTCACTCCACAGAACACGTCATATAGAGAAGCGTCACTCCACAGAACACGTCACATAGAGAAGCGTCACTCCACAGAACACGTCATATAGAGAAGCGTCACTCCACAGAACACGCCATATAGAGAAGCGTCACTCCACAGAACACGTCACATAGAGAAGCGTCACTCCACAGAACACGCCATATAGAGAAGCGTCACTCCACAGAACACGTCATATAGAGAAGCGTCACTCCGCAGAACACGTCACATAGAGAAGCGTCACTCCACAGAACACGTCACATAGAGAAGCGTCACTCCACAGAACACGTCACATAGAGAAGCGTCACTCCACAGAACACGTCACATAGAGAAGCGTCACTCCACAGAACACGTCACATAGAGAAGCGTCACTCCACAGAACACGTCACATAGAGAAGCGTCACTCCACAGAACACCTCACATAGAGAAGCGTCACTCCACAGAACACGTCATATAGAGAAGCGTCACTACACAGAACACGTCACATAGAGAAGCGTCACTCCACAGAACACCTCACATAGAGAAGCGTCACTCCACAGAACACGTCATATAGAGAAGCGTCACTCCACAGAACACGTCACATAGAGAAGCGTCACTCCACAGAGCACGTCACATAGAGAAGCGTCACTCCACAGAACACGTCACATAGAGAAGCGTCACTCCACAGAACATGTCATATAGAGAAGCGTCACTCCACAGAACACGTCACAGAGAGAAGCGTCACTCCACAGAACACGTCATATAGAGAAGCGTCACTCCACAGAACACGTCACATAGAGAAGCGTCACTCCACAGAACACGTCATATAGAGAAGCGTCACTACACAGAACACGTCACATAGAGAAGCGTCACTCCACAGAACACGTCACATAGAGAAGCGTCACTCCACAGAACACGTCATATAGAGAAGCGTCTCTCCACAGAACACGTCATATAGAGAAGCGTCACTCCACAGAACACGTCACATAGAGAAGCGTCACTCCACAGAACACGTCACATAGAGAAGCGTCACTCCACAGAACACGTCACATAGAGAAGCGTCACTCCACAGAACACGTCATATAGAGAAGCGTCACTCCACAGAACACGTCATATAGAGAAGTGTCACTCCACAGAACACGTCATATAGAGAAGCGTCACTCCACAGAACACGTCATATAGAGAAGCGTCACTCCACAGAACACGTCACATAGAGAAGCGTCACTCCACAGAACACGTCATATAGAGAAGCGTCACTCCACAGAACACGTCACATAGAGAAGCGTCACTCCACAGAACACGTCATATAGAGAAGCGTCACTCCACAGAACACGTCACATAGAGAAGCGTCACTCCACAGAACACGTCCTATAGAGAAGCGTCACTCCACAGAACATGTCACATAGAGAAGCGTCACCCCACAGAACACGTCATATAGAGAAGCGTCACTCCACAGAACACGTCATATAGAGAAGCGTCACTCCACAGAACACGTCATAGAGAAGCGTCACTCCACAGAACACGTCATAGAGAAGCGTCACTCCACAAAACACGTCATATAGAAGCGTCACCCCACAGAACACGTCACATAGAGAAGCGTCACTCCACAGAACACGCCATATAGAGAAGCGTCACTCCACAGAACACATCATATAGAGAAGCGTCACTCCACAAAACACGTCATAGAGAAGCGTCACTCCACAGAACACGTCACATAGAGAAGCGTCACTCCACAGAACACGTCATATAGAGAAGCGTCACTCCACAGAACACGTCAAATAGAGAAGCGTCACTCCACAGAACACGTCATATAGAGAAGCGTTACTCCACAGAACACGTCATAGAGAAGCGTCACTCCACAGAACACGTCACATAGAGAAGCGTCACTCCACAGAACACGTCACATAGAGAAGCGTCACTCCACAGAACACGTCACATAGAGAAGCGTCACTCCACAGAACACGTCACATAGAGAAGCGTCACTCCACAGAACACGTCATATAGAGAAGCGTCACTCCACAGAACACCTCACATAGAGAAGCGTCACTCCACAGAACACGTCATATAGAGAAGCGTCACTACACAGAACACGTCACATAGAGAAGCGTCACTCCACAGAACACGTCACATAGAGAAGCGTCACTCCACAGAACACGTCACATAGAGAAGCGTCACTCCACAGAACACGTCATATAGAGAAGCGTCACTCCACAGAACACGTCACATAGAGAAGCGTCACTCCACAGAACACGTCATATAGAGAAGCGTCACTCCACAGAACACGTCACATAGAGAAGCGTCACTCCACAGAACACGTCATATAGAGAAGCGTCACTCCACAGAACACGTCATATAGAGAAGCGTCACTCCACAGAACACGTCACATAGAGAAGCGTCACTCCACAGAGCACGTCACATAGAGAAGCGTCACTCCACAGAACACGCCATATAGAGAAGCGTCACTCCACAGAACACATCACATAGAGAAGCGTCACTCCACAGATCACGTCATATAGAGAAGCGTCACTCCACAGAACACGTCACATAGAGAAGCGTCACTCCACAGAACACGTCACATAGAGAAGCGTCACTCCACAGAACATGTCATATAGAGAAGCGTCACTCCACAGAACACGTCATATAGAGAAGCGTCACTCCACAGAACACGTCACAGAGAGAAGCGTCACTCCACAGAACACGTCACATAGAGAAGCGTCACTCCACAGAACATGTCATATAGAGAAGCGTCACTCCACAGAACACGCCATATAGAGAAGCGTCACTCCACAGAACACGTCACAGAGAGAAGCGTCACTCCACAGAACACGTCATATAGAGAAGCGTCTCTCCACAGAACACGTCATATAGAGAAGCGTCACTCCACCGAACATGTCATATAGAGAAGCGTCACTCCACAGAACACGTCACATAGAGAAGCGTCACTCCACAGAACACGTCACATAGAGAAGCGTCACTCCACAGAACACGTCACAGAGAGAAGCGTCACTCCACAGAACACGTCATATAGAGAAGCGTCACTCCACAGAACACGTCACATAGAGAAGCGTCACTCCACAGAACACGTCATATAGAGAAGCGTCACTACACAGAACACGTCACATAGAGAAGCGTCACTCCACAGAACACGTCACATAGAGAAGCGTCACTCCACAGAACACGTCATATAGAGAAGCGTCACTCCACAGAACACGTCATATAGAGAAGCGTCACTCCACAGAACACGTCATATAGAGAAGCGTCACTCCACAGAACACGTCATATAGAGAAGCGTCACTCCACAGAACACGTCACATAGAGAAGCGTCACTCCACAGAACACGTCATATAGAGAAGCGTCTCTCCACAGAACACGTCATATAGAGAAGCGTCACTCCACAGAACACGTCACATAGAGAAGCGTCACTCCACAGAACACGTCACATAGAGAAGCGTCACTCCACAGAACACGTCACATAGAGAAGCGTCACTCCACAGAACACGTCATATAGAGAAGTGTCACTCCACAGAACACGTCATATAGAGAAGCGTCACTCCACAGAACACGTCATATAGAGAAGCGTCACTCCACAGAACACGTCACATAGAGAAGCGTCACTCCACAGAACACGTCATATAGAGAAGCGTCACTCCACAGAACACGTCACATAGAGAAGCGTCACTCCACAGAACACGTCACATAGAGAAGCGTCACTCCACAGAACACGTCACATAGAGAAGCGTCACTCCACAGAACAAGTCACATAGAGAAGCGTCACTCCACAGAACACGTCACATAGAGAAGCGTCACTCCACAGAACACGTCCTATAGAGAAGCGTCACTCCACAGAACATGTCACATAGAGAAGCGTCACCCCACAGAACACGTCACATAGAGAAGAGTCACTCCACAGAACACGTCACATAGAGAAGCGTCACTCCACAGAACACGCCATATAGAGAAGCGTCACTCCACAGAACACGTCATATAGAGAAGCGTCACTCCACAGAACACGTCATATAGAGAAGCGTCACTCCACAGAACACGTCACATAGAGAAGCGTCACTCCACAGAACACGTCTGATAGAGAAGCGTCACTCCACAGAACACGTCATAGAGAAGCGTCACTCCACAGAACACGTCATATAGAAGCGTCACCCCACAGAACACGTCACATAGAGAAGCGTCACTCCACAGAACACGCCATATAGAGAAGCGTCACTCCACAGAACACATCATATAGAGAAGCGTCACTCCACAAAACACGTCATAGAGAAGCGTCACTCCACAGAACACCTCACATAGAGAAGCGTCACTCCACAGAACACGTCATATAGAGAAGCGTCACTCCACAGAACACGTCACATAGAGAAGCGTCACTCCACAGAACACGTCACATAGAGAAGCGTCACTCCACAGAACACGTCATATAGAGAAGCGTCACTCCACAGAGCACGTCACATAGAGAAGCGTCACTCCACAGAACACGTCATAGAGAAGCGTCACTCCACAGAACACGTCACATAGAGAAGCGTCACTCCACAGAACACGTCATATAGAGAAGCGTCACTCCACAGAACACGTCACATAGAGAAGCGTCACTCCACAGAGCACGTCACATAGAGAAGCGTCACTCCACAGAACACGTCATATAGAGAAGCGTTACTCCACAGAACACGTCATAGAGAAGCGTCACTCCACAGAACACGTCACATAGAGAAGCGTCACTCCACAGAACACGTCACATAGAGAAGCGTCACTCCACAGAACACGTCACATAGAGAAGCGTCACTCCACAGAACACGTCACATAGAGAAGCGTCACTCCACAGAACACCTCACATAGAGAAGCGTCACTCCACAGAACACGTCATATAGAGAAGCGTCACTACACAGAACACGTCACATAGAGAAGCGTCACTCCACAGAACACGTCACATAGAGAAGCGTCACTACACAGAACACGTCACATAGAGAAGCGTCACTCCACAGAACACATCATATAGAGAAGCGTCACTCCACAGAACACGTCATATAGAGAAGCGTCACTCCACAGAACACGTCATATAGAGAAGCGTCACTCCACAGAACACGTCACATAGAGAAGCGTCACTCCACAGAACACGTCATATAGAGAAGCGTCACTCCACAGAACACGTCACATAGAGAAGCGTCACTCCACAGAACACGTCATATAGAGAAGCGTCACTCCACAGAACACGTCACATAGAGAAGCGTCACTCCACAGAACACGTCATATAGAGAAGCGTCACTCCACAGAACACGTCATATAGAGAAGCGTCACTCCACAGAACACGTCACATAGAGAAGTGTCACTCCACAGAGCACGTCACATAGAGAAGCGTCACTCCACAGAACACGCCATATAGAGAAGCGTCACTCCACAGAACACATCACATAGAGAAGCGTCACTCCACAGATCACGTCATATAGAGAAGCGTCACTCCACAGAACACGTCACATAGAGAAGCGTCACTCCACAGAACACGTCACATAGAGAAGCGTCACTCCACAGAACATGTCATATAGAGAAGCGTCACTCCACAGAACACGTCATATAGAGAAGCGTCACTCCACAGAACACGTCACAGAGAGAAGCGTCACTCCACAGAACACGTCACATAGAGAAGCGTCACTCCACAGAACATGTCATATAGAGAAGCGTCACTCCACAGAACACGCCATATAGAGAAGCGTCACTCCACAGAACACGTCACAGAGAGAAGCGTCACTCCACAGAACACGTCATATAGAGAAGCGTCTCTCCACAGAACACGTCATATAGAGAAGCGTCACTCCACCGAACATGTCATATAGAGAAGCGTCACTCCACAGAACATGTCATATAGAGAAGCGTCACTCCACAGAACACGTCACATAGAGAAGCGTCACTCCACAGAACACGTCACATAGAGAAGCGTCACTCCACAGAACACGTCACAGAGAGAAGCGTCACTCCACAGAACACGTCATATAGAGAAGCGTCACTCCACAGAACACGTCACATAGAGAAGCGTCACTCCACAGAACACGTCATATAGAGAAGCGTCACTACACAGAACACGTCACATAGAGAAGCGTCACTCCACAGAACACGTCACATAGAGAAGCGTCACTCCACAGAACACGTCATATAGAGAAGCGTCACTCCACAGAACACGTCATATAGAGAAGCGTCACTCCACAGAACACGTCACATAGAGAAGCGTCACTCCACAGAACACGTCATATAGAGAAGCGTCTCTCCACAGAACACGTCATATAGAGAAGCGTCACTCCACAGAACACGTCACATAGAGAAGCGTCACTCCACAGAACACGTCACATAGAGAAGCGTCACTCCACAGAACACGTCACATAGAGAAGCGTCACTCCACAGAACACGTCATATAGAGAAGTATCACTCCACAGAACACGTCATATAGAGAAGCGTCACTCCACAGAACACGTCATATAGAGAAGCGTCACTCCACAGAACACGTCACATAGAGAAGCGTCACTCCACAGAACACGTCATATAGAGAAGCGTCACTCCACAGAACACGTCACATAGAGAAGCGTCACTCCACAGAACACGTCACATAGAGAAGCGTCACTCCACAGAACACGTCCTATAGAGAAGCGTCACTCCACAGAACATGTCACATAGAGAAGCGTCACCCCACAGAACACGTCACATAGAGAAGAGTCACTCCACAGAACACGTCACATAGAGAAGCGTCACTCCACAGAACACGCCATATAGAGAAGCGTCACTCCACAGAACACGTCATATAGAGAAGCGTCACTCCACAGAACACGTCATATAGAGAAGCGTCACTCCACAGAACACGTCACATAGAGAAGCGTCACTCCACAGAACACGTCTGATAGAGAAGCGTCACTCCACAGAACACGTCATAGAGAAGCGTCACTCCACAGAACACGTCATATAGAAGCGTCACCCCACAGAACACGTCACATAGAGAAGCGTCACTCCACAGAACACGCCATATAGAGAAGCGTCACTCCACAGAACACATCATATAGAGAAGCGTCACTCCACAAAACACGTCATAGAGAAGCGTCACTCCACAGAACACCTCACATAGAGAAGCGTCACTCCACAGAACACGTCATATAGAGAAGCGTCACTCCACAGAACACGTCACATAGAGAAGCGTCACTCCACAGAACACGTCATATAGAGAAGCGTCACTCCACAGAACACGTCACATAGAGAAGCGTCACTCCGCAGAACACGTCACATAGAGAAGCGTCACTCCACAGAACACGTCATATAGAGAAGCGTCACTCCACAGAACACGTCACATAGAGAAGCGTCACTCCACAGAACACGTCACATAGAGAAGCGTCACTCCACAGAACACGTCACATAGAGAAGCGTCACTCCACAGAACACGTCACATAGAGAAGCGTCACTCCACAGAACACGTCATATAGAGAAGCGTCACTCCACAGAACACGTCACATAGAGAAGCGTCACTCCACAGAACACGTCACATAGAGAAGCGTCACTCCACAGAACACGTCACATAGAGAAGCGTCACTCCACAGAACACATCACATAGAGAAGCGTCACTCCACAGATCACGTCATATAGAGAAGCGTCACTCCACAGAACACGTCACATAGAGAAGCGTCACTCCACAGAACACGTCACATAGAGAAGCGTCACTCCACAGAACATGTCATATAGAGAAGCGTCACTCCACAGAACACGTCACAGAGAGAAGCGTCACTCCACAGAACACGTCACATAGAGAAGCGTCACTCCACAGAACATGTCATATAGAGAAGCGTCACTCCACAGAACACGCCATATAGAGAAGCGTCACTCCACAGAACACGTCACAGAGAGAAGCGTCACTCCACAGAACACGTCATATAGAGAAGCGTCTCTCCACAGAACACGTCATATAGAGAAGCGTCACTCCACCGAACATGTCATATAGAGAAGCGTCACTCCACAGAACATGTCATATAGAGAAGCGTCACTCCACAGAACACGTCACATAGAGAAGCGTCACTCCACAGAACACGTCACATAGAGAAGCGTCACTCCACAGAACACGTCACATAGAGAAGCGTCACTCCACAGAACACGTCACATAGAGAAGCGTCACTCCACAGAACACGTCACATAGAGAAGCGTCACTCCACAGAACACGTCCTATAGAGAAGCGTCACTCCACAGAACATGTCACATAGAGAAGCGTCACTCCACAGAACACGTCATATAGAGAAGCGTCACTCCACAGAACACGTCATATAGAGAAGCGTCACTACACAGAACACGTCACATAGAGAAGCGTCACTCCACAGAACACGTCACATAGAGAAGCGTCACTCCACAGAACACGTCACATAGAGAAGCGTCACTCCACAGAACACGTCATATAGAGAAGCGTCACTCCACAGAACACGTCACATAGAGAAGCGTCACTCCACAGAACACGTCACATAGAGAAGCGTCACTCCACAGAACACGTCATATAGAGAAGCGTCACTCCACAGAACACGTCACATAGAGAAGCGTCACTCCACAGAACATGTCACATAGAGAAGCGTCACTCCACAGAACACGTCACATAGAGAAGCGTCACTCCACAGAACACGCCATATAGAGAAGCGTCACTCCACAGAACACGTCATATAGAGAAGCGTCACTCCACAGAACACGTCATATAGAGAAGCGTCACTCCACAGAACACGTCACATAGAGAAGCGTCACTCCACAGAACACGTCACATAGAGAAGCGTCACTCCACAGAACACGTCACATAGAGAAGCGTCACTCCACAGAACACGTCATATAGAGAAGCGTCACTCCACAGAACACGTCACATAGAGAAGCGTCACTCCACAGAACACGTCACATAGAGAAGCGTCACTCCACAGAGCACGTCACATAGAGAAGCGTCACTCCACAGAACACGTCATATAGAGAAGCGTCACTCCACAGAACACATCACATAGAGAAGCGTCACTCCACAGAACACGTCAGATAGAGAAGCGTCACTCCACAGAACACGTCACATAGAGAAGCGTCACTCCACAGAACACGTCACATAGAGAAGCGTCACTCCACAGGACACGTCACATAGAGAAGCGTCACCCCACAGAACACGTCACATAGAGAAGCGTCACTCCACAGGACACGTCACATAGAGAAGCGTCACTCCACAGAACACGTCATATAGAGAAGCGTCACTCCACAGAACACGTCACATAGAGAAGCGTCACTCCACAGAACACGTCATATAGAGAAGCGTCACTCCACAGAACACATCACATAGAGAAGCGTCACTCCACAGATCACATCATATAGAGAAGCGTCACTCCACAGAACACGTCATATAGAGAAGCGTCACTCCACAGAACACGTCACATAGAGAAGCGTCGCTCCACAGAACACGTCATATAGAGAAGCGTCACTCCACAGAACACATCACATAGAGAAGCGTCACTCCACAGATCACATCATATAGAGAAGCGTCACTCCACAGAACACGTCATATAGAGAAGCGTCACTCCACAGAACATGTCACATAGAGAAGCGTCACTCCACAGAACACGTCATATAGAGAAGCGTCACTCCACACAACACGTTTCCGCTGCTCCAGAGTCCAGTAGCGACGGCTTTACACCCCTCCATCTGACACTTGGCATTGTGCTTGGTGATGTGAGGCTGGCATGCAGCTGCTCGGCCCCCATACAATGAAGCTCCTGGGCACAGTGTGCGGATGTTAATATCAGAGGAGGTCTGTACTCTGCAGTTATGGAGTCAGTGGAGCGTTGGTGACTTTTCGGCACTTACTCCTTAGCACTCGGCCCCCCGCTCTGTAACTTTACGTGGTCTGCACTCCGTGGCTGAGTTGCTGTGGTCTCTTCCACTTTACAATAATATCAGTCACAGGTGATGGGGGAATATCCAGGAGGGAAAAATCTCCGGAACTGACTTGTTACACCGGTGACGTCCTATTACAGGACCGCGCTGGAGGTGACTGATCTCTTTACCACGACTCGTTCTATCACTGATGTCTGTAACGTAACTGCAGGACGAGTGCCGGATGCTATACACCGGGGGGGGGGATCGAGGGAATGAATGAATCAATGAATAAGAGGTGTGTCCAGTACTAATGTCCATATTGTGTTTTTAGTTATAAGGTAACATTATGGCCGCCATGTCTGTCGCTGGTCTTTCTTTTACCTGAGTTAGTTTAGTAGGATTAAGATACAACTACACCATTCTCTTCACTAACTCCTGAGAGGCCGGCTGTGTCAGGCAATATTGACCTTCTATTGGCATTGACCTGCTGTGATGGATAATGAAGCCAGCTCTGAATCTCCTGTACCGTATCTATTCATAGGGATCCTAAGTTACTTATCCTCTATACATTACAAATGAATTCTGGAACTAGGAGATTTCAATAGTGGAACAAAAAAAACTTTTAAAAGATTCACATATGATATAGTAGAGTTGAATAAATCATTCTGCTGATAAAATCTCTCTATCAAATTGCTGTAAATTATCTATTCTCCTCCTCACTATGAAACTTACTCCCTGACACTAATCCACTATTTGTCTGTATTCTGTGTTTTATTATCTCTCACTCTCTCTCTGACATCCTCTCTCTCCTCTCTGTATTCTGTATTTTACTGTCTCTCACTCTCTGTCTGATGTCCTCTCTCTCCTCTCTGTATCCCACAAAGCAGCAGCATTTCCTGTTTGGGCTGTTTATAGTGGCTGTGACTCATATGACTGTCATCCACTGAGTCATCAGTGACTCACACCTATACCCCTCATGAGTGCCTATGGTAGAGGGAATGGTTAAAGTGGAAAAAATAGGACCACCGGCACTGCTATATGGAAGTGAGCAATATGAAGACTTAGGCAAGCATCTAGATAAAGGACTTTATTGTCAAACAGGCTACGCGTTTCAACACCGAACCGGTGTCTTCATCAGGCCAATTGATTGGCCTGATGAAGACACCGGTTCGGTGTTGAAACGTGTAGCCTGTTTGACAATAAAGTCCTTTATCTAGATGCTTGCCTAAGTCTTCATATTGCTCACTTCCATATAGCAGCGCCGGTTGTCCTATTTTTTCCACTTTACCAATTCCCTCAACTGACAACAAACTTCGTTTGGCTGTGTTTTGGACCTGGCTGCAGCTTTCCATGTCTTTATGACACTTATCGGTGTCCATTATTCAAGGTGAGCGTAATCGTCACATCAATTGTGTTCCCTTGTTCTACCTGGCTTTTACTTTGCACTATGTGGCGCCGTGTTCTTTTTTCTATTTCATTTTAGTTTGTGGTAGAGGGAGGGCTGCCTGCAAAATATTATGGGGAACCACATCGGTCCACCGCCCGAGGTCATGTGATCATACTTCTTTGTCTTCTTGTCTTACATAGTTACATAGTTCGTACGGTTGAAAGAAGACACAAGTCCATCAAGTTCAACAAAGGGATGGGGAAAAAAAGGAGCTGATATTTTTTAGTTCCTAGGAAATTATCTTTGCCTTTTTTCTCACCATCTCCTGTCCCTGCTGTGACGGCTCCTGCGGTATCTCCTGTCCCTGCTGTGACGGCTCCTGCGGTGGCTATTCCATAGATTCACAGTTCTCACAGTAAAGAAGGCTTATCGCCTCTGCAGGTTGAACCTTTTTTTCTCCAGACGGAGGGAGCGCCCCCTTGTTTTTTGATGGGTTTTACATGGAACAGGATTTCACCATATTTTTTGTATGGGCCATTAATATATTTACATAAGTTAATCATGTCCCCCCTTAGTCGTCTTTCTCAAGGCTAAATAGGTTTAGTTCTTTTAATCTTTCCTCATAACTTAGATTCTCCGCGCCCCTTATTAGCTCCGTTGCTCTTCTTTGTATTTTTCCTCCTTTCTATGAACTGGAGCCCAGAACTGAACTGCATATTCTAGATGAGGCCTCACTAATGCTTTGTAAAGTGGTAATATTACATCCCTGTCCCGCGAGTCCATGCCTCTTTTAATACACGACAATATCCTGCTGGCCTTATAAGCAGCTGATTGACATTGTGCTGTTATTTAGTTTATGATCTACAAGTGCATCCAGATCCTTCTCAACAAGTGACTCCCCCAGTGTAGCGCCCCCTAGGACATATGATGCTGCAGATTATTACACCCAGATCCTTCTCAACAAGTAACTCCCCCAGTGTAGCGCCCCCTAGGACATATGATGCCTGCAGATTATTACACCCAGATCCTTCTCAACAAGCGACTCCCCCAGTGTAGCTCCCCCTAGGACATAGGATGCCTGCAGATTGTTGGTACCCAGATGCATAACTTTATTAAATATGATAAATTTGATTTGTGCAGTTACTATATCAGCAATGGAAAAAAAATATATAATTACTACACACACTATATAAACTACTCATGGTAACACTGAGCATTGTGAGTGAGGTTACTATAAAGTCACTGCGGGAGTCTTAAACTAAATCTTCCCGAAGGCTGTGATTTCCTAGACATTATATAAGACCACTGTGGCGGCATTCAAAGCTTGTCGAGCATTTTCTGCATTCTGCGTGCCAGGCATTTCGGTTTCAGATCGATTTTTAGAATATAATTTTACTCACTGTGATCAAAACCGTTCAGCTGTGACCAACACCCTGTTTTAAAAAGGTGGTAAACATCAAATTAGAAAAAAATGTTAGATACTGTAATTTGCCAAAAGTCCACCAAACAGCAACTTTAAAACATTCCCTTTATGTGCACTGCACAGATGCAGCAGAGTCGTGTGTGTGTGTGTGTGTGTGTGTGTGTGTGTGATCATTATGTGTTACCTGCGTATTTATATAGGACAGCAGGCAAACCTACTGAGTTATAAAATTGCAAATATGCTACACCTTAAACACAATTTTTACCTAGATTATTGGAAATCTTATCTGTAAAACTACAACTTCTTAACACGAAATTCATATAGGAAAGGGTTTGCTGACGCGCAGTTGATTGGCTTAATTCAGCTGTTGATTGATGTTTGAGATTATGCTGGGATTTCCTGCTGGGAGAGAGGCAGTGAGAGCTGCTTCATTCACAGTTTAGATACAGAGCTGCTCCGAACAGTACCAACTGTGGTATATGGTCAATTTTTATTTTTTTTAAAAAACCTGTTAAATTTACATAGGGCTGACAGTAGTTGTCAAATGCATTGTCTGTTGTAATATTTTTAATGTTGGAAATGTTATTTTTATAAATTTAGTAAAACCTCCTTCTGAACTGACTGCAGTGAGTTAAAAAAAAAAAAAAAAGTATTATAATGTTATTAAAGGACTTTAATCATTATAAAAGAGTTGGGATTACGCTAGGAAATGCCATCACTTCACATTTAGGGGGGGGTCATCAGCATTTTCTCTGCATAGTGCTAGTCCTATCCACCTCCTGTGCATGGAACTACAACACAGCGCCATTTAAGTAAATTGGGGTCTGTGGAATTTATTTTCACAGTGTATGGATTAAACCAGAGAAGATTCAAATGGTTCGGTAGAATCGGGATTCAACCAAAAACTTTACAAAGTTATGTTTTCATCCGAAAACTAAACTTTTGAGATTAGTTTGGGGAGAATCTCTTAAAACGGTGGCCGGCTATTTTACTAGTCATGCAATGACCGAGACTAACCCTAACACAGCTAGAGTGCAGGGATTCCTGCACTCTGGCTGGCGTACAAGGGGTTACTTGCAGTCTGAAGATGACCACGAGAAGTCCCTGAGAGCAGGAACTCCATCATTACAGGAGTTCTGCACTCTATAACACAGAGTCCCGAGTTCCGATTCTAGCTTTTCTGCTGCCAAAGCAAAAATTTAAATGGCGCCCCCCCAGATCTTGATTGAGATTTCCCTGGCTGTTCTACATCACTAGTCTTGTACTCCCCTGGCCAGAGCAATGCAGCAATGGTGCGTGCCCAAGTAGTACAAGTCAATGGCGCAACCGAGAAAGTTGTATCAGCCAGGGGAATGTCAATCAAACATGGAAAGGTGCAATTGGAAGCAGCACGATGTGTCCCTTCAGGATAGCGGCACCGCCCCATTACCCTTTGAGTAATTAGCATATAGTAAGAGCTGTTTTAAAAGTTGATTTTATAGATTTTGATCCATCTGAAAAAAAACATACAGCGGAATGTTTGGAAATATTGTCAGGTCGTGTATTACCGCATGGTGGTGGTTCAAGGGGTTAAAACTACCAGACAGGTTGCCTTTAAATATACAATGAATTGAAACCAATTCCATATGCCCTGCAATTTTGTTATTATAAATATATCCAATATAATTACAGCAGCAGGACCAAGCTATGACATGTATACAGTACCAGAACCAAGCTCAGTACATAAATACAGCACCAGAACAAAGCTCAGTACATATATACAGTACCAGAACCAAGCTCAATTCATATATACAGCACCAGAACAAAGCTCAATACATACATACATAAATACAGCAGCAGCACAAATACAGCTCAATTTAGTGCAACCCCAGCTGTATAGGTTTGTACGGCGCAAAATAACAGCTCCCAGCGTGGCCCAAACAATGGTAAGAATATGCTGGAAGTTTCTGTTTTACAAAAATTTTTATTATACAACGCATCATCTCACTGCAGATCATACAGTGACTACAGTACTGATTAGAGGCAGAATAAACCTTTACATTAAGTGACACACAGGTGACGTCTTCTCAGATTCTAGTTGTTATCTTTTGCTTTTCTTCCCCATCCGGTCCAGACCTCTATGATGACTTCTCCTGGCCACAGTCAATTTCTGCAGTTTGCCGCTCAGATGTCTTCAGTTTCTCTCTTTTCAAACATTTCTCCACCTATAAACAAAGATAAAATTCTCATGGTTCCACAAACTACGCCCCTAGATATAATAGTGCCATACATTGTTTCCCACATACACACATAGTGCCCCTTGTAGATAGTGCCCCCTTATAGAGCCCCCTGTATACAGTGCCCCACATAGAGTGCCCCTGTATGCAGTGCCCCACATAAAGCCCTCTGTAGACAGTGCCCCACATATAGTGCCCCCTATAGAGCCTCCTGTAGATACTGCCCCATAGAGCTCCATGTATATAGTGCCCCCATAGAGCCCCTGTAGATAGTGCCCTACATAAATCCCCCGTAGATAGTGGCCCCATAGAGCCCACTGTAGATGGTGCCCTACATATAGCCCCTCTGTAGTTCATTCCCTACATATAGCCCCTCTGTAGTTGGTGCCCCCTGTAGATAGAGCCCCCCTGTAAATAATGCCACTTACACTTTTAAGATAAAAAATATATAATCTTGCATACTCACCTGATCCCGTTTCCACGCAGTTCTCTCTTCTGAGCAGGTCTGCTGGGGCTGAGAGATGCAAGCGGTGTGATATGCCTCAATTGTGATGCATCTCGGAACTCTGAATGAGTCCCTGCACTCAGCGGTTACCATAGTCTTTGACCGACTTTAGAAAAGACAGTCAAAGACTGCGGGTAGCCCCTCAAAAATTTTGATGTAAATACTTCAATGTTATTTAACAGTATCAGGATACCTCAGGCTGTCCTAATACTGTTGTTTCGGACCAAAACGAAACTCAGGCCAAATCCAAGACTAAATGAGAGTTTTGCTAATTACTAGATGAGACCTGTACAGTGTAGGAAAAAATTGTAAGAAGAACTTCATTCTGGAGATCTGCTGTGACCAGCACTGAATATGAAGTCAGGGGTGTGCGACCTGTGCGCATTACATGTCACTGCTGAAGGAGACACGCCACTGGTCCTAATAGCCTAAGCACCCAAAGCTTGCACCCCAAATCCCACACTTAAAGGGGTTTTCTGAGTTAAAATGTGTATGTGTTAATGCTTGTAATTTATGTATGTAAATCCATTTGTAATATACTTACATTTTCCAAATTGGCCCCGTTTCCAGATGCTGCCTTTGGGAACTTGACTTGGAGCAGCTCTGTTTGTCGCGGGAACAGGTTCTAGGTGAGTATAAAGTTTTTTCCGTTTGGTGGCGCTATCTATGGAGGGCTTTGTGGCACTATCTACAAGGGGGAGGTGGGGGTGCTATCTACAGGGGCTGCATGGCACAATCTAGAGGGACGGACTGCATGGCACTATCTAGAAGGGGGAGGTGGGGGGTGCTATCTACAAGGGGGAGGCTATCTGGCACCATCTACAGGGGGGCTGTATGGTGTTATCTACAAGGGGGAGGTGGGGGCACTATCTACAGGAGGCCTGTATGGCACTATCTGCAAGAGGAAGTGGGGGCACTATCTACAGGGGGGCTGTATAGCACTGTCTACAGGGGGGGCTGTATGACAATCTACAGGGGGGCACAATGTACAAGGGGGGGCTGTGTGTGGCACCCAGGGGACTGGGGGGGGCTCAGTTAAATGCTTGCTATGAGGCCTAGACTTTCCTAGTTACGCCCCTGGCCACACTCACTAAAATCTGAGCTTCTTGCGAGTGTCAGTTTGACATTGGCCGGGCACCTATATGTCGGCATAAGTTGTTTTGATTTTTTTGCTGTATAGTAAATCACTCACTGCTATAATTTCTTATACGGTACGGCATTGAAAAAAAAAAACATATACCACATGGTTTACGTTTTGTTACAATGGCGCTCTATCCTACGTAACTGTATATAGCCATCTGTCAGAATATTTCCTGACATACACCTAACGGTGCTCTAAATACAGTGTGAATAGAGCCTGAGGGAATACGAGCTGAGCAGAGACGGACATCCCCTGTTACATAGAATACAAAAAGGGACCAAATAGAAGAAAATATATAATATATAACAATGTTAAAACCTTGAAGGCACATTTCCAATCGTTGCATCATTTGCAAACCTGAAATCATTCCAGATACATTAAACATGTCAGATGCAATTAATTCAGGGTGTGAAACGCGTGGGGAATGAAAACCAATATAAATAAATAAACTATAATTGAATGACTCCGATAGCATTATAATATTTTCTGAGAAACTATCTACTCCCCTCCCCCTCCTGCCTCTATGAAAAAAGTTGACATGACATATCTTGTGGGCCATGACGTGGAAGCGTTTTGTTTGCGCTACTAGTCATTGAAATAAAAGTTGGTAATATGGAAATACGAATCCCCGCAATTCATCTCTTGTCACTTTCTTGTATGTTATGAAGTGACAGCCAATATACGGCTTGTGTTCCTCAAGATGATATGATTATAATGAGCAGGCGGCTTGTTATTACCATTAGGAATGTTCTGGAAGACGCTGACAATGCTCTGACTATGTGCACATCCGAATACACAACTCAGGCGGGATACAGATAATTGAGATATAAAGGAACGAGTATCGAACTGTTGTTTCTCTTCAATTTTGTACATATTTCCTTCCTCTAGATCTTAGAGGGTCAGGACCTTATTTATATAACGCAATACTAAAAAGATTTATTTAACGCTTTAACGACTACCCACTGTCTTTTAATAGCTGGTAGTGCAGGTGCTCAATCTGCAGTGACATCAGTTCACACGTTGCGTAAATACTGTGGATTTTCCGTAACGTAATTCCTTGCGGAAAATCTGCAGCAAATATTGTAGCAGCAAAGTGGAGGAGATAAAACAAATCTCCTCCACACGCAGCGTAAATACTGAGCGGGAAAAACGCTAAGATAATTGACCTGCGGTGCCGAAACTTATTCCGCAGCACGTCAATTGCATTCGCGTAAACGCTCCTTATTTGTTGCGGCTTTTCCACATTGATTTCAATGTGGAGGTAGAACCCGCAACAAAGAGCAGTTGTTGCGATTTTGCGGCAGGTTCACTGCGATTCCACCACAAAAAACGCAACTCTGCAAAAAAAAAAAAATCTTATACTTACCCAGGAGTCTGTGTTTCTTCCTTCAGGCCGGCCTCCTGGGATGACGTTTCATCCCATGTGACCGTTGCAGCCAATCACAGGCTCAAACATCATCCCAGGAGGCCGGGCTGCTAGCATGTAAGGGTGGCACATCCAGTGCAATATATGAGCACAGGAACCAGACAGGTGACAGATATTACACAACTTTACTTCAGACATGAAATGAGGGTCTGTGGGTTATACAGTGACACAATATCAGTCTCTGCAAATATCCACATGTCACAGGCGTTTCCTCAGCTCCCACCTGCCACATCCGTGAGGACAGTCCCAGCAGTTCTCAGCCACTCCTGTAGCTGTCTCAGTCTCCACAGCTTTGTCTTAATTCTGCTATCTTTCCAGACTTTCCATTCAGGGGTCTCTCTGTGGTCTCTCTTTATACTCTCCTCTCATGAGTTCCTCTGCAGTCTCTTTTACTTCACTCTCTTGTCTGCTCCTCCAGCACAGAGCTCCTCCTCCTGCTGCTCCTCTAGCACAGAGCTCCTCCTCCTGCTGCTCCTCTAGCACAGAGCTCCTCCTCCTGCTGCTCCTCTAGCACAGAGCTCCTCCTCCTGCTGCTCCTCTAGCACAGAGCTCCTCCTCCTTCTGCTCCTCTAGCACAGAGCTCCTCCTCCTTCTGCTCCTCTAGCACAGAGCTCCTCCTCCTTCTGCTCCTCTAGCACAGAGCTCCTCCTCCTTCTGCTCCTCCAGCACAGAGCTCCTCCTTCTGCTCCTCCAGCACAGAGCTCCTCCTTCTGCTCCTCTAGCACAGAGCGCCTCCTCCTGCTGCCCCTCTTCCTTTGTAGAACTTTCCTCAGTCTCCTATGCTGGGCTTTCTGGGCATGCTCAGTACAATCTGTCAAATTATTCATTAGTAAAAATATTCCTTCTACAAATATAACCAGACAGATAACAGTAATAACAAACTACAGTTACAGCATACGCAAAGTACAGCAGAATACAGTTTACACAGACTACAATCATCTATCTTAGCCATATTCACCCCTCATACAAGCAGGCCGACTAATTGCTGCAGTTTTCCACAGCGGACATTCCGGGGCGAAAAACTGCACCACAGTTTTGTGCAGTTTTTCACCCAGAATTCCCTGCGACGCACAGGGCGGATACGCTGCATGCTATTACGTAGCGTATCCGCACCGTGTGAACCCAGGCCGAGCTCCTGTTCTAAACACTAGAATCTGAGAATTCTCAGATTCCGGTTGTTTAACCCTTTTTTTTTTTTTTGCCAAGGTCAAGAGTGACGAAACCATAATCAAATGAAACCCCGCCCAATGATCGAGTCACCAGGGATTTGAGAACCCCTGTGGAGTCAGCCTGGGGACCTAGAAAGGAACCAAGGGCTGAATATACACTGTGCCTGCAGTTAGGACACAATATTAGGCCGCACATACTGATATAGGTGTCACTATTTAAAAAAAATAATAATAATAGTAAAAAAAATGAACAAATAAAAGAATTTAAAAAAAAAGTCCACAAAAAAAGGCCATAATGAAATACATCTTCGTGACATATATTGCATTAAAAAAAACAAAAAAAAAAACTACACTTATAGGGAACCATCCTGGCTAAGATTTAGTTTGTTTTTGGTCACTTAAATGGCTCCTCCCATCCCTTTCTCAACTCTTCCTGGCAATCAATCATAATGAGACAACTATCCCCACTGCAGGGGCGTAGCTAGGGGGGGGCAGGCGGGGCACGTGCCCCGGGCGCAGTTCAGAGGGGGGCGCCAGCGCCCCCTCCTCCTGCACTATAATTGTACCTGTGTCGCAAGGACACAGGTACAATTAGAAGCAATGAATGACCGGGCACGTTCCGTGCCCGGCCATTCAGCGCCTCTCCACGAATGAAGCGACTGGTACCTTTTGTACCAGTGACGCTTCCGTCGATGAAAGGCGCTGACTGACTAGCAGGGAAAGTCATCCTGCCCAGCCAATCAGCGCCTTTCATAGACGCCGCGTTCAACCCCCTGGAGACCTGCGCAGAAGAGAGCAGGAAGAGAGCAGGTCTCCATGGCTGCCGGACGGCGTGGGAGCGGGAATAAGGGGAGTTTGAAATGTTTTTTTAAATTGTAATAGAAGTGTGCGGCTGTATCTGCGGGGGGGACTTTGTCTACTCGCGGGGGGCTTTATCTACGGGGGGTGTCTATCTACAGGGGGACTATATCTACAGGGCTGGGCTATATACAGGGGGACTATATCTACAGGGCTGGGCTATATACAGGGGGACTATATCTACAGGGCTGGGCTATATACAGGGGGGCTATATCTACAGGGGGGCTATATACAGGGGGACTATATCTACAGGGGGACTATATCTACAGGGGGACTATATCTACAGGGGGACTATATCTACAGGGCTGGGCTATATACAGGGGGACTATATCTGCTGGGCTATATACAGGGGGACTATATCTACAGAGGGACTATATCTACAGGGGGCTATATACAGGGGGACTATATCTACAGGGGAGCTATATACTGGAGTGGGCTGTCTATAGAGCACCATATACAGGGGTGGGCTATATAGTATATAGCCCCCTGTAGATATAGCCCACCCCTGTATATGGTGCTCCATAGATAGCCCACCCCAGTATATAGCCCCCCCTGTAGATATAGTCACCCTGTATATAGCCCAGCCCTGTAGATATAGCCCCCTGTAGATATATTCCCCCTGTATATAGCCCACTCCTGTATATAGCCCCCCTATGTATAGCCCACCCTTGTAGATATAGCCCCCTGTGTATAGCCCACCCCTGTATATAGCCCCCCTCTGTAGATATAGCCCACCCCTGTATATAGCCCCCCTCTGTAGATATAGCCCCCTGTGTATATCCCAGCCCTGTGTATATCCCAGCCCTGTGTATAGCCCACCCCTGTAGATATGGTCCCCCTGTAGATATGGTCCCCCTGTAGATATGGTCCCCCTGTAGATATAGCCCACCCCTGTATATAGTCCCCCTGTAGATATAGCCCACCCCTGTATATAGTATCCCACAAATAGCTCCCCCTATAGTGCTCCACAGAAAGCCCACCCCTGTATATAGCCCCCTTGTACATATAGTCCACCCCTGTATATAGTGCTCCACAGATAGCCCACCCTTGTATATAGTATATACAGGGGTGGGCTATCTGTGGAGCACTATATACAGGGGTGGACTATCTAGTGGAGCACTATATACAGGGGTGGACTATATGTACAATGGGGGGCTATATACAGGGGTGGGCTATCTGTGAAACACTATACAGGGGTGGACTATATGTGGAGCACTATATACAGGGGTGGGCTATATGGGGGCACTATCTACAGGGGCTCTATGGCAGGCACTATCTACAGGGGGCACAGTGTGTGGGACACGGTGTATGGTGCTATTATAATTAGAGGTGCAGTTTATGGCGCTATTATATTTAGGGGCGTAGTGTGTGGTATAATGATAACTTTATATTTATTTATAGGTGCAGAAATGTTGGAAAAGTGAGAAGCTGAAGACATGTGAGCGGCAAACTGCAGAAATGGACCGGGAGAAGTCATCATAGAGGTCTGGACCAAATGGAGAAAAAGAACTAGAATCTGAGACATCACCGGTGAGTCACTTAATGTAAATGTTTATTCTGCCTCTAATCAGCACTGTAGTCACTGTATGATCTGCAGCGAGATGATGGGTGGTGTGATTATGATAGGATTTATTTTTTGTGAAACGGCATCTCCCAGCATATCCTTATCATTGTTCGGGCTATGCTGGGAGCTGTAGTTTTACGCCGTACAAACCTATACGGCAGGGGTTGCACAGCTGTATTTGTTCTGGGGCTGTATATATGTACTGAGCTTGGTTCTGGTGTTGTATATATGTACCGAGCTTGGTTCTGGTGTTGTATATATGTACTGAGCTTGGTTCTGGTGTTGTATATATGTACCGAGCTTGGTTCTGGTGTTGTGTATAGAACCATATTGCTTGTGAAATGTACAAATAATTTTATGCTCGCGTTACATAAAAATAAATGACACGTCGATTGGTAGAGAAAACAAACACGGCGAGGGGGAAGGAGATGTCGGGAAAGAGGTTGGGGGGGGGGCGCCAAACTGAATCTTTGCCCCGGGTGCTGGAGAACCTAGCTACGCCTCTGCTCACTGAGCGGAGATATACTTAATTGAATCTTTTCCTGTAGATTGAGAAGTAATATCTGGTATCAGCTATAAGGGGTTGTAGAGGACTAGAAAAACATGTCTGTTTTCTTCCAAAAACAGCTGTCCACAGGTTGTGTATGGAATTACAGTTCAGCCCTATTTACTTTAATGATGCAGAGCCGCAATACCAGACACAACCCATGGACAGGTGTGGTGCGATTTCTAAAATAAATTAGCCATGTATTTCTAATCATGTACAAATACATTCATCCCAATTTACAGCCCATATATTTGTAATAATGACCCCCAGATTTGTAAAGGTCGTCTCCTCATATGCCTGTTGAGTTTCTTTTAGTCAGGTGAATGACTTCTGGTATAATAGAGATGAACTGCAGAGACATTTCAAATAACAAGCAACAGAATGTTTACTTTGCTGAGAAGACGACATGATGTGGGTAAAGATAGGTCAAGGTGTATGTGGGCCCTTGGGCAACAGAATCACAGAAAGCCCCCTGCCTACCTTACCATTGCCAACGTTTAACCAGAATATCAAAGCGCTTCCAAAACCAAGTGCCCTGGTATCAACTCTGTTTTGGCTGGTGCTGATGTCATTCCTTAAAAAAAAGGACATACAAGGAACATGCCTTGGGTCCTCCGCCACCTTGGAAAACTAAGGGTCCTATACAACCCACCATCCCTGATTGCGATCCAGTGATCAAATCTACCGGAGAAGAGGTAGAGTTGCCACGCATGCCTTTTGAAGTCAACTTGCTCGATACCTCCATATCTCCAATAGACTTCAGTGGAGAGGATCATGTTCATGTGCGCCCACTTCTCCGATATGTGACTGCAATGGGGAAGGGGAGAGTCAGGTTGGATCTGGGTCTCAGAGTAAAAAATGGGGCCCTTCATTTTTTATTTTCTTTTGCCCATGGGTCTCAACCAACTTTAAAGAAGTCCTGACCACCATTATCACCCACACAGAAGCTTCCAACATATAATACACGATTTATATCAGACATGCTCCATCAAATGACATGAACTATTTGCTTTTTTTCAGTCCAGATGGCTTAGAGCCCCCACTCCTGCTCTGAATGTATATCCACTAAATAGGCCAACAAGAGACGTCTGGTCCTCCACGTCTCCTTGTAGCTCAAGAACCTGGTAGCAGAATCTCCCTGGGCGTGCTATAATGTATTTTATCTGAATAATATCCAGATGCATGCAAATTATAAGAATCACAACAAAGATTCTGAACCATTGGGTGACGTCGAAGTTGTGTATCACTGTAAGGGCCGGGGCTTCCGGCAATTTGTCACCAAGTCCCGTAGGGCTCATGAGGTGTCACGAGATCCAGATACTTTCATTTCCATGGCCTATGGTGTCACTGATAAAGAAACTGTTCTTTACCCATTGCTAATGTCCGTTAATAAATATTTTAAGTCCCTACATTCACTGATAACTTCATGATTTCCCTAAATCTATTAATCTTCTGTATTCTCTGAACACACAGCTGCAGGTGCAACAGTCGTGGGAGGGCAACAAGCATACCATGGGGATAATATTAGTTCTAATTTTTACATATATCATTAATCTTTGAGTTATAAATAGTTGGAGGGATTCACAAGGGCACTTTTAGGCAGCCATTTTCTTAAAGTGCACTCAATACGTATGAAACGTAAGGAACAGGGTGGTTCGCTCCTGTCCAGTAAGAACATGTAGCTGCGACCACACCACTGTAATATCTTGCGTCTAAAGATTTAGATATAGTTTATCGAGTTTTTCATATTTAATGACTAATCCTTGTAGCCTTGCTGGAGTGGGTGTTTGGGCAATTAGGCATTCAAGAGATATCAAATGAGGACTTACTTATTTTATTACAACTAAATGTAATATTATAAGTGAAAATACTGTGAGCACAATTCTGCATTTACAAATTTCCGTTGGATTTGACCAATAATAGCCAGCAGTCGGAAAAAATTATTTCAACAAATAAACCTTCTGCATTGTTCTTAGCTTGTACTTCTCAACTGTCAAGGTCTGGAAGCAGACTCGGAGTCCAATGGCTGAAACAATAGGGATGGAGGTGATAACAGCCAAAGTAGTTGAGTAACGGTCCAAGTTCGAGAGATGGTTAAGAAACAATCCAAGTTCAGTGCACAGACAAGCAGCAACAGTTTGTAGCATAAGGCAAGGACATGGTGAGAAAACAATCCAAGTTTGGTACACAGATAAACGGCAACAGTTTGAAGAGTAGGAAGAGATGTGGTCAGGAAACAATCCAAGTTCAGACAGACACAGATAAGCAGCCACAGTCTTGAGAATAAAGCAGTAATTACCTAGAATAGACGTTGTAAGCTCAATAAGATAAGAGAAAAGACTTTGACACCATAAGAAAATTAATAATAGTCAGAACATGCTCCATAAAAATCAACAAAACAGAAACATAAAACATAACAAATACATAAAAACCATTAAAAGCACGATACAATACTCTATTAGTACTTATCCTTGTTAAACAGAGAGATTGTACTAGGCAAGAAATGTCTCATTCCTGTCTCATACCTGTCTCATTCCTGTCTCATACCTGTCTCATACCTGTCTTTACTCCACTTATCCTGGACAAAACGCCTGCTAAACAAACTATGTTGCAAATGTATTAAATTATTTAGTGGATGTTACACGTTACAATCCTGTTAAACTTTTTTAGACTTGTCTTGTCTTCCACCACCTCAAAAGGGTCAAGCACACATCCAAATACACTGCTAGCCGTCCGAATTAATTTATTCAGCTTATGAATATCCATTTCCCTGGCATCGCCATACCACAGCAAACAGGATAACACTCCCCACATCCGTAACATCTTTGTACAGACATTAAAAGACTGTAATTGACACAAAAAAAAGACAACTCGAACCCTTTTTATACCACAATCTAACTTGCAATTCAGTCTATTATCAAGGTACACTCCCAGACATTACTTAGTAATGAAACACCAAAAAGTTATCCCTACATGCTACAATAAGAACAAATCAAACGCATCGTAGAAAAATACAAAAAGACTTTATTGAAAACAAACAACACAGTTGATCAAGACACTTTAAAAATGAACACCCATAAAAACAATGTACAATCAGTACAGAGAAATAGACAGTGTTGAATATGAGGCAGGGCAAACAATGGTGGTACTATGCATACTATATCATAAAATATGAAGTATGTACCATGAGTATAGATATACTTGTACCAATCTACCACAGCAAATGCCTGGAGTATGACCCAAAAAATATATGGTAACAATCATGGGAAAATCATTAAGACCTCATAACATGCATACCAGACCATGGCTTCGTCAGGTGCGAAACGCGCGTTGGGGTGTTCTGACAGTGTTGTGGCAGTGGAATGGCTCATGGTGGGTTCTGGTATGCATGTTATGAGGTCTTAATGATTTTCCCATGATTGTTACCATATATTTTTTGTGGTCATACTCCAATTTTGCAGCATAAAGCAATGAGGTTGCTTTACCACATGCCAATGCTGCAATTTTGGGAATTGCTCCCTCTAGTGACCAGCACATGGAAATGTTATAAATTAGAATCTAATTTATAATATTTCCTGACTTGTGAAAAAATGTAAAAAATTAGAACAATGTGTAATCATTTATATACTGTTTAACTGAAAAAATAAATACAATTCTAGCGACACATTCCCTTTAAAGGCAGGAGTTTCTGACGTCGATACTATCCTCCTAGAATTCGTTCTCCGCCTGTCTGTAAATGTAGAAGATGTTTGAATTGATGGGACTATTTTCCCTGCTTAATGTGCACAAGACTCTTTTAGAGCAAGGATTATTCATGCGTTTTGGTATAATGCATTCTTAATGGTGAATGTTTTTTCTATTTCATAGTTTACTATTTTGATAACCTTTCTTATAGCATCAAAACTGAACCATTACCTTTTTCGTTTGTCTGCATTAAATAGGGAAAAATGTACAATAATTTTAACAAATTATCTAACAAATCTGTTCTGAATCATACCTGTAGTGTCGGTAATCCAATTTGCATGCCGAAGAAATCTATGTTTATGACCCCATGTCACAATCACAAGTGCTCTGTGTGCTCAGAGTGAACACTCTAGCGGTATCTGTCACTCAGAACACAGGGGAGGCAAAGTGTTTGGAGCACTGAACATGAAGGGGCCACCTCCGTGCCCACTAAAACGTACAGTATATTTCCCGATACTGCAAGTTGTATATAGCGCTGTCAAACTGCTGACAATTTAAATGGGTTGTCCCAAGATGGACATTTATACCTAGTCACGGGGTAAATGATTAATGGGGGCAACAACACAACAGAGTTCCCCACAATCGATAGAACAGGGATTTCAAGCCCCTCCTGTTCCACCTCACTGCACAGCCGCGGTAAGAAGGAGCTAAAAGGAGCGGCGGTCGATCATGTGCCCTGCCGCTACATTCAATGTTTATGGGGCTGATGGAAAGAGCCGAGCGCTGTGCTCGGCTGTCTCCATCAGTTCCATATATTTTGATTGTAAGTCCACAGAGACCTCAAGGATTGCAATCTTCTCATGCTTCCTGCTGAGTGGAAGGGCCTTAAAACAAGTCTGCGCAGCATGAAGAAGAAGTCTACTGTATAGCAGACAGAACTTCCTGTGACCAGGCAGGAAGTTAAGTAATAGCCGAGCAGACTAAGACAATACAGTCTGCAGAAGAAGAGTAACAACCATAGATTCTTAAAAACATTAATTATATTATGTGTGCGCAGCTCCTTCCAGGGTATTAGGCTTTTCACGAAAGAAAAATTCAGTCTCATTATATTCCCTGCTTAATAAATATGTAGGTAACGTCAACGTATACATTGAACTGAGAGCTCCATGACATACAGCCATATGACAAATCTGGTGATTTAATGGGATTCATGGCAGCATATTCTCACAAAACCTTTTAATATGGGCAGTTTTAATCAATTTTATAGACACCGAAGATCTGTTTAACATTCATTTCTAAATTTAATATCCATTTTATTACATGTCACTCTTGCTGACCCCAGGATCTTTAATTAGACTCCGTGTCCTGACATTGGAGATATATTACAATGTAGATAGTTTTGCATTTATAAAACTTGATCAAGATGAAATTATTGTTACTGGAGATCACAATGTTAATCAGGATCAGGACAAATGTATCTCTGGTGTATAATCATGTGGAATGACATTTCTTTTCTTAGTGCATCGCATAAGGACAGGACCTCCCTGTGGCAATTTGTATATCTATATAATAAGAGGTGCTCACCTTGTTATCATAAGACACAGTAGCCTATTGAAGGCAGTGGGTGATTGGTCTTGGTCAAATGGGTTGAGGTCCCCGGTGGTTGTTCTGAATCTAAACATCTTTGTAGGGTGGGATAAAAGTGTGTGTTATAACCTCTACCCTCGTTTGAGGGTACAATGTGTGAATAGAACCTGTAAAGGAAGAAGGGCATGCCTAGGGTACCACAATGGTCAATTCCAACCATTGGAAACGTGTTAATTCCAGTGCACTATCTAATGGGTATGACACTTTTTGGAAGACGGTATTGAGGACATTAAGACTTGTGTTGTATGATTAATTTCAAGTCAATTATCATGAATAAATTCCAATTTCACCAAGAATGATAGGCACCATACCCCTCCCCCTTCAATGTAATAGAGAGCCCACCTACCATTTAAAGTCATACTATTCACTTCTTGATATAGTCTCTTTGATAAGAAATTTAGATTGGCCCAAGACACTTGTCTTTATTGCCTTTGCCCAAACAAAGTTGTAGCTTGAAACTCATGGGATCCATTGCAAAATCTACAACAGGTCCACCCAAGCACCACCTGCTGTTTGTGGTACTGCTGTACCCTTATGAAGCAAAGCAGCTCTTCTGTTTTGTCATTTTTACGTTTTAGCCATGTGCCAATTTAAAAGCAAATTGTTGTTCTATTATTTTTCCAACCTACATGTATTTGGTCTTGTTTTTTTTCAGAACATATTGGGCTTCCATATTGTGTAAAAAAAGAATAGATATATTTAACTTTTTTTTTTAAATATGGAAGGAAAAATGGAAAATAAAGTTGAAAAAAATGTGAATGTGTGATTCTAGGTAATTTTTTTTTTTTTTTACATCTGGTGCATGACACTGGGTAAACACACCTGAATACATATTTGGCAACTTCTACCAACTTCAACAATACTATATATGTGTGCATTTCTTAAATGCTGGGCGCAAGGTGGTGCTTACAAATAATGGTGCGCATACTGGCTTTTAGAGAAAAAATTTCCAAAGCTGGGTCACTCACACCATACGACCATTACAGATGTTGTGGCGTTTCCAGTCCACAAAAACTGATGGCCTGTTCTCAGGATAGGCCATCAATATCTGATCGGTCAGGGACCGGCATCCCCGTCGATCGGCTGTTTTGAAGGGGCTGCAGTGCTTATACGAGCGCTGCTTTCCCTTCATTTCCTTTACTGCTCACACTGTGAATCGCGGACACACTTGTAGCGGCGGTTCACAGTATTACAGCCTTCTACCATTCAAGTGTATACTGTAATACTGTGAACCGCCGCTACAAGTGTGTCCGCGATTCACAGTGTGAGCAGTAAAGGAAATGAAGGGGAAGCGACAATGGTACGAGCGTCGCGGCCCCTTCAAAACAGCTGATCGGCGGGTCACCACCAATCTCATATTGATGGCTAAGGCTCTATTCACACAACAGGGTCAGAGTGTCGGCCAATAAAGATGGCCATTTTGCATCCGCTCCAGGCCATGTTTCCGTTTTCAACGGCCGATTCTGACCCGTTTTTCATCCGTTTTTCATCCGTTTTTTCCCTGTCCGTTTTAAAATCGGATGAATTTAATTTGTAATTTTTTTGTCACGCACTTCTCTCTGTAGATAATGCCACACACTGCCCTCTGTAGATGCTGCCACAGCCCCGCTCTAGGTAGTGCCACACAGCCCCCTTGTGCATAGTCACCCCCCATAGATGGTACCCCACCTACCTTCCTGTAGGGGAAGGCTCCAGGAGAAGTCCCTCACTTCACTGTCCATATATGGGCAGTGAAGTGAGGGACTTCGCCTGGATCGGAATCCCCGGCCACAGCGGTGGATTTTCCGCTTCAGAAGTCTCTGACGTCACTGTGTCCATATATGGACAGTGAAGTCAGGCACTTCTCCTGGAGCCCCAATTCACAGTGTTGCCGAAGCTGTGGCCGGGGATTGGGGATTCCGCTCCTACAGGGAGCAACAAAATACCCCCCTCCTCCTCCTCCTCACATGCACTTTGCACTGTGAGGAGGAGAGAGAGCGAGCGAGCGACGGAAGACGCAGCCGTCACTCAGAACTCATTCAAATGATGGTCGTGCATTACTTGACCCCATAGACTTCTATGGGGGCCGGGAGAATGGCCAAAAATAGTGCATGCCCCATTTTTTGACGGCCCGGTTTACGGTCAAAAAAAATCGGTTGTGTGAATAGCCTCATTTGGAGTCTATTGTTCCTACTGCGGCCGTGTGATGGACGTTTTTTGAACGGCCATTACACGGCCTGGAAACCCTGTCGTGTGAATAGGGCCTTATCCTGAGGATAGGCCATCAATTTTTGTGGACTGGTAAACCCCTTTGACACCCCAAAAATGATTATTTTATGGAAAGTAGACCCCCAAGGCATTAATTTAATGACATATCAAAGATTTGAAAATCTGCTGTGTAAAATGTCTGCAGCATTCAGATGAGTTTTGTAAAATCTCATCTTCTTGCCTTGTACTGTAATTCGCTGCAGACTTTGCCTTCGCAAATCCGCAGGTAAAATTTGCAGTGAATCTGCCACATCTAACGTCACCCTAAGGCCCAATTCACAAAGAGTTTTTTTGGTGTGGGTTTTGACGTGGAAACCGCATCGGAATCAGCACCAATATACAGCCAAAATTGTTTTTTCCCAGGCGGCTGGGAGGCAGAAAAAACATGGCAAAAAAAGTGCAGGCAGGTCAAAATCAGATTTTTTGCAAAATACTCAGTGTACAGGTTGTCCGACCAAAGATCGCTATTTCCCATAGCCTACACTGCAAGTAATAAACGTCAATGTGGTCGCGTTGCGATCTGCAAGTTACTGCGACACGACACTGGATTTCTTGCAACTGTCATGTCGTGGCAACTTGCGCGTTGCGACACAAGCACATTGACTTTTATTACATGCAATGTAGGCTACGGGACATAGCGATCTTTGGCTAGTCGACCTGTGTCGTACGTGGCCAAAGTCGCCGTGTAGCAGATAGACAAATTTATTTCTAGAGAAAAAATGTATTGAAAAAAAAAAAAGTCATTGTTTGTTATTTTGTTTTTTTACATTACATTATTCTTCTCCCTCTCTGGCAGTCTGGCAGAGAGGGAGAAGATGCAACTGGTGATTGCTGTGACAGGCTATTGCAGCGATCACCTGACCAGAGACCACTCCGAAGCTCGGTGATACAGTTGTCTAGATAGCTGTATCTTGGAGCTCCTTACCCTCGGCATGGATGTGATCGCTTGGACAAGCTGTCACAGCGTTCACATAGCTGAGCTCCTTACCGTCAGCGCGCAAGCGCTGCTGGGAGGAGCAATGTGATTGCTTCGACATGCTGTCACAGCGATCACATGAGGGGAGACCACACTAGGTGGTCTCTGGGTGAAAGCTCCGTGATATTAGCTGTCTCTAGACAGCTGTATCACGGAGCTCCTCACAGTCGGCAAGTAAGTGCTGCTGTTAGGAGCAATGTGATCGTTGTGGCAGGTTGTCACAACGATCACATGACCGGAGACAACGCTGAGTGGTCTCTGGTTAAAGTTCCATGATACAGCTGTCTAGAGACAGCTGTATCACAGAGCTAAAGGCCGCCAGGGAGTGGCAAAACTGCTAACTCTGCAGGATGTTCTGGAACGGCCCCACAGAGTTAATTGCGGACCGCCCGGACGTTTATAGTTTATGGGTGGTCCAGAAGTGGTTAAGGTTGCCATGACTACTAGTCTAGCTTCTGAGTGGCCCTGGTATGAGTTGCAGAGCCAATCTCATTTCTCTATTTTCATCCTATCAGATTCTAGGGTGGAGTATTTAAGTCCGGTCAGGTCTTTTATTGTTGCTTGTGAATTTCTTTGTGCATGCAGATTCTGATCAAGCTCCTGGCTACACCCTGTATCACCTGACTATTTGCATTCTTGGAACTGGACCCCGGCTCTGTCTTTAGATTAACCCTTTTGGTTACTGATTTGGACCCTCTGCTCTCGGCTGGTTTTGACATCTACAACTCCTGGCATTCTTCTGTTTTCTGATTTTGACTTACACTCTTTCCTGGTTGTGAACTCTGTTTCGGTTTACCCTCTGACGGTCTGTTTTCATTTCCGGTATTGCCTGCATTGCACCTCCTGTCCAACACTGTATTCTGTTAATGCTTCTTGGGTTTTACGCAGCCAAATCCAACCTGCCTTGCGGTGGGTTCTGGTGAAGACCATAGATTAGCCTTAGACTCTGCTGATCAGAGTAGTGACGGACTTGAGGTAGGGGATTATTTGCACGCCTATTCCTGACAGTTCCCAGCTGCCTTTCTGGAATTGCTTACAGTGCAATTTCAGAACTTTCACTCTGGGAAAATTGCTCAACTGGTGATTCCATTACATCTTCATCATTATCTACATCTTTTTTTCTAAGAATTTCCCACAGGAGCTATCCTTCCAAATGGCCGATATGCCTAGATACATCCTGATACATTCCCCATTGCAAAACTAGACACATTTACTGTTCTGTAATGTGGAAAATCTGGCAGCAACAACATTGTCAACCAGTATTCCCAGCAACCAATCTAAGGATGGCTGGAGGTCCATAATGAGCTTCGATCAACAATATAAAAAGTTGGTCGGCGCTCGTTTAAAGGCCATTTCATATGGTACGATGCAAACTGTATCGTTCGGTCCCCATATAGTTTGCATATTGTCGGCAGCACATGTCAATGTTTACACGGGAAGCCGTGCTGCCAACAATGATTGTTTTTGAGGCTGCGTAAAAGACGTGATCAGCTGAAAAACGAGCGCTTGCTCGCTTAAAGGTTGATCGCTGCCATGTTTACATGGGCCAATGATCAGGAACGAGCGGTTGATTGTCAGTCCGTGTCAATGGGCCTGAAATTGACTTGGCAAAAGAGGACAACTTATGGACTTGTTTTTACCGGAGATTTTTGGAGGAAATTCTCTTTTATGTCATCTACAGTCAAGCGAGTATAAGCTGAGAATATTTCATCACTAGTAAACCGAATGTCCTGGGCCAAAGAGCCCGCAATCAAAGTACACTAAGAATTTGATAACCGATGGGAATTCCTATATCATGACATGTTAGGCTTCATGCACAAGACTGCATTGGTTTTGCGGTCTTCCGAATCACGGGTCCATTGAGGTTCGTTAGACCAGAAAGAACCCTTGTTGTGCATCCGTGTGTCATCTGAACTTAAGCCCCATGCACATGAACGTGCTTTTGCTGCTGCAATTCCCCTGAAAATCCATGGGTGAATTGTGGCCCCATTCATTCCTATGGGGCCAATCACACGACCGTGGTTTGCACGGTCCATGCATGGCGCAGGAACTTGGACAGCAGAACACGGCCGTAATAAGACATGTCCGTTCTTTCTGGACCAGGTTCATAGAAATTAATGCACTCGGCCATGTGCACGGCCCACGATTTGCGGCCGTGTGCATGAGGCCATAGAAAAGAATGGGTCCGCCATTTATCCGCAAAAATTCAAACAAAATGGTGCCACAAATATACAGTCGTGTGCACAAAGTCTTATAATCTATAGACCTTTCCTGTTTTTTTTTTACATTGTGAGTATTTGATGTGTTTGTGTTGCCTGTAATGTGTAAATGTTAGATTTTCAGAAGTTTCCCCAGTGGACAGTGTAAATTGATGTAATAACAAGTTCCATATGTACGTAGGCGTGCGCTGCATATTTCACAGCACAATCAAACAGTCAATGTTTTAATATTTTAATAAACACTGAAGTGGAGAAGATACAGATGGAATATATACGGCAGGAACCGTGTCGTAACATTTGACAATTTAGAATGGAACAAAGTCCTGACAAGTAACGATCGTACACATGTGACTCATTAGCGCTTTATGGAAATGCTCGAGCTCTGTTGCCTTTCTAAAACCTATTTAAACCACGTACTTTCTGGTGCGCAATTTGTAGTTAAAACAGATGCCGGTATAATTTCACCATCTTCATAATTACTCCCTTCTACTAAAAAAACCTGTCTTGGGTCAACGTCCATTGGTGTATAATGAACAAAGTTGTTGTGTCCTTCAGTTCCGTACATTCAGCGCTTATATTCCATCTCATAATAACTAAGTTTCATTGGTTCTCATCTTAGTGTTGATGTACGTCTTATAGATCTATTTTTATACTAGAAGCTCAATGGTTAATGTCCAGATAAGTTGCTGCATGAGGTCTGAGGACTGGGTAATGTACTATGACTTTATAATGTGAGGCGTGAGGACAATACCTATAGTGCCACCTTCTTCTGCTCTGAATTCATAAGCACTGGGTCATTAACAACTAGCTCTTTTGAGATAAGTCCAATGTTCCTCCCCAGACCACCAGGACCAATGGGTCAACAAAAATAAGGTTTTGAGACTGGGTAATGTAATACGACTTTATAGTGTGAGGCATGAGGACAATATCTATAGCGCCACCTTCTTCTGCTCTGAATTCATAAGCACTGGGACATTAACAACTAGATTTTTTGGGATAACTTCAATGTTCCTCCCCAGACCATCAGGACCAAGGGGTCAACAAACATGAGGTATTGAGACTGGGTAATGTAATACGACTTTATAGTGTGAGGCACGAGGACAATATCTCTAGTGCCACCTTCTTCTGGTCTGAATGCATGAGCACTGGGACATTAACAACTAAATCTTTTGGGATAACTCCAATGTTCCTCCACATGCCACCAGGACCAAGGGGTCAATAAAAATGAGGTATTGAGACTGGGTAATTTACTATGACTTTATAGTGTGAGACACGAGGACAATATATATAGTGCCACCTTCTTCTGGTTTGAATGCATGGGAACTGGGACATTAACAACTAGATCTTTTAGGATAAGTGCAATGTTTCTCCCCAGACCACCAGTACAAACTAAGTAACTAAGGTCAACCAGTATGAGGGCAATGTTTTTGCCACCGGACCACCAAGGATAAGGCAGTATTTCCTCTACTGGGTCAACTGGAATAAGGCCAATCTTTGCACCAATAGACCTTTAGGGATTAGCGTTCCTATCACTGGGCTACAAAACGTTGTGTTCCCAATGCTGGACATCAAGAGATAAGGTTAGGTTTTAACTATTAAACTAGCCGGGATATGGCCAGCGTTTTTTTTTTTTTTTTTTTCTTGCTACTGGATTACAAAGGATAAGGCCAGGAATTTCACTACAAGATCACCCCAAAACCACAAAAAACTTTGTCACCATTGAATTAGCAGAGGCAATAAATTGAATTTATCACCAACCACAGAGTCTCTTAATTCATTACCCAACAATAGGTAGGGACGCAGATTATAGAAGTAACTATAATGCTCATAAACTGGACAGGACACCCACCGAAGAGTTTAAAAACATCAACCTTATAAAATTAAGCATTGCCTTACATTTAATGACTATAAAAACTCATTCTATACATATACAATATAGACAAAAGTATGTGGACACCGTCCTAATTATTGAGTTCAGGTATATCAGCTACACCCATTGCAAACAGGTACAAAAAAATCAAGCACACAATGCAAGCTTTATAGAGAAACATTGCTAGTATTATGGGTCATACTGAAGAGCTCAGTGACTTTACAGGTGGTGCTGCCATAGGATGTCACCTTTAGCACAACTCAGTTTTTAAATTCACAAATCTGCTAGATCTGCTAGATCTGCCCCGGTCACCTTAAGTGCTATTATTATCTGCTAGATCTTTCCGGACACATGTCATTTCTATTATTATCTGCTAGATCTCCCCGGTCACCTGTAAGTGCTATTATTTTGTACTGGATCTGCTCCAGTCACCTGTAAGTGTTAACATTATCTACTGGATGTCACGATCCGTGGGTATGTGGACCCACTGGGCCGTACCGCCATAGCGGGATAGCAGCTGGCCAAACATTGTACCAAGTCAATGTATATATAGTCCAAGCACAAGGGTACCTGTAGTAGTTCAGACAGTAGCAACGGCTAGACTCAGATGGGACTTTGGCAGCAGACACCAGGTGTGGTGTAACACAGCAGGCGTGAATGGTGGCACAACACGACTCCAACTTTCTAAGGCACAGGAACAAATGTAGCACGGGATACAGGATACAAGTAGCAGGTACGGGAACAGGATAACACTAAGGGACCAATTGCAAGACTAACACGGGTAAATACAACAACGCTCAGATAAGGACTAAAGGGGCAGGGCCCTTCTTATAGTCCAGGGTGATCATGGGACACAGCAGAACGGAGCGGTAGTGAGGAGATACGGGCCAGCGCTCACAGATCCGTGGCTGCGGCCGACAGGGGGTGAGTAATCCTGACGGTCAGCAGCTGTGGATGCTACACTGGATCTGCCCCTGTCACCTTTAAGTCTTATTATTATCAGCTAGATGTGCCTTGGTCACCTGTAAGTGTTGTTATTATTATCTGCTAGATATGCTCCTGTCACCTGTAAGTGTTATTATTATCTGCTAGATTTGCTCCGGTCTCCTGTAAGTGTTATTATTATCTGCTAGATCTGCTTCGGTCATCTGTAAGTTTTATTATTATCTGCTAGATCTGCCCCGGTCACCTGTAAGTGTTATTATTATTATCTGCTAGATCTGCTCCGGTCACGTGTAAGTGTAGCTCTGCCCTAGTCACATGTAAGCTCTATTAATTTCTTCTAAATCTGCCCCAGTCACCTGTAAGTGTTATTATTATCTTCTAGTTCTGTCTGTTCACCTGTAAGTGCTATTATTATCTGCTAGACCTGCCCCGGTCACTTGTAAGTTATTATTATCTGCTATATCTGCTCCAGTCTGCTGTAAGTGCTATTATTATCTGCTAGATCTGCTTTGGTCACCTGCAAGTGTTATTATTATCTGCTAGATCTGCTCCTGCCACCTGTAAGTGTTATTATTATTATCTGCTAGATCTGCTCCGGCCACCTGTAAGTGTTATTATTATCTGCTAAATCTGCTACGGTCACGTGTAAGTATAGATCTGCCCTGGTCACTTGTAAGTTCTATTAATTTCTGCTAAATCTGCCCCGGTCACGTGTAAGTTGTATTATTATCTTCTAGTTCTGTCTGGTCATCTGTAAGTGCTATTATTATCTGCTAGATCTACCCTGGTCACTTGTAAGTGCTATTATTATCTGCCAGATCTGCCCCGGTCACTTGTTAGTGTTATTACTATCTGCTAGATTTGTTACGGTCACCTGTAAGTGTTATTTTTATTTACTAGATCTGCCCCGGTCACTTTTAAGTGCTGTTATTATCAGACTTGAATCTCCTGTGCACCAATGCAGAATCTGTAACAGATTCCCCCACCTACCAATACTAGTGTCTTCTTATGAGGCAGAGAAGCCATCTAGCCCCATTAGCCACAGGACCCTGACGTGACTGCTCCCTTTGCAAACCCTGGTTCTACGGCATTACAATTTTGTTCTTAAGAGCAAAATTATGAGCTAATATGTTTTTTTAATATATCTTTATAGCAGCCAGAGTTGAATTTTTCAGACACAGCGCTAATGCTTAGCCATACAGTTTAATAATAAAATTCTTGCGTCCAGAATACACCACTAGGCGGAGCTTAGGACCTTACGTCACACTGATTATACAATGAATTCAATAATAACACAGTATGCAGAAAACTCCTAAACTCCCCCTAGTGGTGACTACAAGAATACAGAATTTTATCATTTAAAGTGTCACTATAATTCCATTCCCCCACCTGATCTGATATATAGTTGGCGAGGCTTCTATAATTTGCTATAAAGATATATTAGAGAATTAATTGGTTCAAAATGTTGGATCCAAAAACGATAAAAGATGAAGACTTGCAGTCAACCCTATGTGTAATAAATAATGGAGCAGCCGGAGCCTCTTCCACAACATTAACCCCTGTTGCTCCACCCTTTACACATTAAAGCGCCATGGCCTTGTTATGCTTGTATAGGTAAACGGTCCATTACAGCGCATTAGCCATGTTTTATCCTCCAGGTAATATATTGTTCTACTATCAATGGTGCCAGATTATCTTTTGTGTGTATTTTTTGTTGCTTTTATTGGAAACAGCTGCATGAAGGCATCAGAGAGGTGAACGTCAGCCTGGAGCAGAGAACAGCTGTTACCTTGTGATTTACAATCCCCGGCTTAACGGAAAGGACGGTTACAAGCGCTTGTAAGCCCCTCAGGCAAAAGGCCTAAAGTTAGGGGGCTTAAGAAGCGCTCCCAACATCATAAATAGCCATTTTCAGAGCAGAGAGAATAAATCTTGTCTGACAGCTCATATCATCTCACTGTAGAGTAAGAGATGGGAAGTCCGGGTGAGTTTTTCCTTGGCTTCATTATGGAAGAGACTGAGGTCTTCAGTGCCATAAACACCTGCAGGTAGTAATCTTATCTTATATTACAAAGTGGAAACGCCAAGGGGACCTGTCGTCACACTAGTTTTATTGGAAATGGGGAGGAAGAAGTATAAATTCCTATTGATGTCAGCTTGGGCCACCTGAGTGATATCAATGTGAATTTATTTCTCCAAGGAGCTGATGGAAGATGTGACAGTGAAGCTGGGGAAATACGTTTTGTGCCAAATTGTCTTCTCCGGTGGCAATTTGGATGTAGTTCGTCCTTAAAGGTAATCTCCACTTTTTATCGTCATGTGGTGTTTAGGTCCAAAATTCTAGGATGATTAATTTCTTAATATATCTTTATAGGGGGGGGAGCTCCGTATTTCTGATACAGAGCTCCAAACCCGCTGTGTAGACAGAGCATTAACAAATAACATATCTTCCTGCAGCCACCACTAGGGGGAGCTTACTGCATACTGTCTTGTTACTAGCGTCAATGCCTAACAGTATGCAGTCAGCTCCTGAGCTCCCCCTAGTGGTGGCTTCAGGTAGAGCCAGGATGTTTTTTTTTTTCTTTAATTGATGTCTATGTAGAGGATTTGGAGCTCTGTATCAGAAAAGTAGAGCTCCCACCACTATAAAGAGATATAAAAAAAATAGTCAGATCAGGATTGTGAACCTATTTAGAATTAAAAAAAACACAAAATAGTTTTCACTTTAAATAGGACCTCTCCTGACTTTTATTTTAGCAAATACTTGTATTCCTCATGGAATAAAAATTTGAGGGCATCTTTTCTTAGAATGAATTGACAACTGGGTGTTATTATTAGGAGTGACCCTACACAGTCTAAGACTATGAGCACTGATTGGACATGGTCAGTCTGTGTAGGGACACACCCCCTAACACCCAGCTGTCATTTTTTTCATACATTTCTAGGGAGAATAGTAGAGGAATGACTCAACTTATCGCTCTAAGAAAAGTCCAGAATTGTTATCTCATGAGAAATACAATTTTTACTAAAATAGACATGTCAGGAGAGGTGACAGGTTCTCTTCAGAGAAGGTATTTACCCCAATAGGGGCTTGGTAAAACATTGAATGTACTTTGTATAACAAAAGTTCAGACATCCAGAATCTCAGAGATGAAGAGTTTCTTAGAGTCTTAAAAACTGCTTCATCTGGAAAGCTGGTCACAGTAATTTTATTTCCTTGGCTAACAAAATATCGGCTCTACAGAGTCAAAAGGCAGTGCAGAATTTTTTTAAAGGCATAACTTGACATTTCTAGGCTCCAATGCAAAATTTGCAAGAGGTCCCCCACCTACCATATACCATTGAGAATACTGGAGTCCTGTTATGTGGCAGAGGGGCCTTTTTTTACTCACTCATACACCAGGACCCTGGTGTTACTGCTACCTCTGCACACCTATAGCTCCTGCCCCTGGATATGTAATGTGTTTATCCACTTTAGACAATTCCTACTTGTTAGAAGGGTCCCTTAACAGTATGAAGATCACAGTGCCACCGTGCTGGGACCCCGTGCGATCAGCAGTAATCTGTGGGGAAACCTCGCAGTAAGTATTTAGTTTCTCTGCAGCGCCACCACAGGAGAAATGAAGCATTACACAACGTCCGTTCATATCAATGTGTTGTCTGTGTAATACAGGACAGGACAGGTCCTCCGGAGAGGGACGCTCTATGTAACCGCTCTCCACTCTGATCAAAACATGAAGATCCTGAACAGAGGACGCCCCCCGACTATTGATTCAGCATTCCCCAATCAGGTTTTTCTAAACTAGACAACCCCTTTAAATCAGAAAAATAAAAGTGTCAATGACTACTATGATCCCTGCAAACAACAAAATAGAGCTAAGCTTCCTTTTTCTCAAATCAGAATTTTCAATTTCAGAATGGAGTGAGGCTGTGTACACCTTTTTTTTTTTTTAATTATCTTCAATGTTTTATGTGATTTGAAACAATTTTTAAATGTACTTTTTAAGATACAGCTTCTTTATTTCCTGTATAAATAGAAGCTGTATCGTTCTGTCGAAGCCCCAGCTGTCAGTTCAGCTGAAATGACATCTCAGCTGAATGCCGGTCCTGTGTTTCTGACACAATCAATCACATCTACTGTAAGTTCATAACTTAGATGTGATCGTTATTAGCTGGATTCTGTTTGTCAGAGACACTCAGGACTAGCTGTTAGCACAGCTGAACTGACGGAATCGACTTTGTCAGAGCGATACTGCTTCGATGTATACAGGATACAAAGATAGACAGATATGGTCTAAATGCCTTCCGAGAGCAACGAGGAGATCAGTGGTCACTCCCAACAGGCGGGCAGAATGTAGCCAGGAGGAATGTGGTCCGTCTCCGGTGGCGTGGCAATGATGTGTGCCCTCCCAGAAAGAGGGTGGTGGAGCTGCTGCTGGGGATGGGCTTCAAGGCGAGTGACATCTTTGCCTTGATACATCCTCATGGCTTGGTCGAGTTCGACATCAGCATTGTTCACCTTGAGGTCTTTTGGGGGAACTACGCGCTGGTGAAGGACGAGCCTGGCTGGTGAGGCTTTGCTGCACAGGCAAATTTCTCACCAAAGTGGTCCCAAGAGAGTGACCGTTCTTACCCGTAACGAGTCACTCTCTTGTATTGATATCATGACCTGGTTGGGAAGGTACGGAGAGGTAGTAGAGATGCCACGGAAGAACTTGGACGAGTTTGGCATCTGGTCAGGGGCCTGGACGTTCATGGTTAAACTAAGGCGTCTGGGACAGACGGTGTCCCACATAGCATCGTCTGCTTTCCTGGGAAGAGATCGGATCCTTGTCTTCTACCAGGGGCAGCCGAAGCTGTTTCAACGGTGTGGCGACCCCTTACATTTGAGTGCAGGCTGCAAGGTGCAGAAGTGTGCTCATTGTGGGGGGATTGGTGATCTAGCCGCATCGTGTGACCGGATTCGCTTGCAACTTGTGTGGTGACTTAGGTCACCCATTCAGTCTGTGTCCTCGCTCTGTTGTCAATGCTTGTTCCAAACCTGCGGAGGATGAAAGGAGGGAGGCCTCCGTGGGTGAGGGTGCGGGCAGAGATGATGGGGCACAGCGGCAAGGAAGGAACGTAAAGAAGGGTCCCCCTTCTCGCCAGAGAAGGGCGGAGAAGCGAAGGAAGGAGAGGGAGCGGAGGGCGCTCCAGGAAACTGGGACGACCTCTGATTCGTATCTGGATGCCCCCCCTGAAGCTGATGCCCCTGGGGAGGCCGAATTGAATGAGGAGATGAGGAGGATCTAAAGGGAGCAGAGGGCTGGGGACTCTCAGTCCTCCCACTGTGAAAGTGTGGGGGAGGAGGAAAGGACTCAGCCTACAGCAAAAGGGACACCGGGCAAAACCCAAGGGCCAAATACATCTGGCACTGCCCTGGTCCAGGAAGGTAAATCCTGTACCCCCCTGGTGCGCTCTACTAATCGATACCATGCTCTTGTGGATGTTCCAGCCTCTCATACTAAGAGGGAGGGCATGGTAGGGCACCCTAGAGTCGTTGAGCCTCCCCTGCTGCAGGGGCCATTGTCCCCAGAAGGGGAGGTTGACCCGGAACTTGGGGATGAAGATGGGAATAGGGTGATGAGTATGGACTCCTCAGTTTGCAAAAAGTGAGGCAAAGAAGGGGGGTCCTCATTAGATAGAGGGGGGGGTGGGAAGAAGAAAGCCGTCTAACTCAAACATCCATGATGGCGGCACCCACTCCGTTGACGCTGGCATCAATTAATGTTGCCAGCATTAAGTCAGATAGGGCGAGATTTGCAGCCTTTGATTTTCTTGGCCGAGTTGAAGCCGACATTTTGTTTTTGCAGGAGACCAGGCTGTCACTTTTGGCAGACGTCGTTAAATCTAGGAGGGAGTGGCGACGCAGGCCCTCCTACTGGTCTCTTGCGGCTGAGCCCTATAGCGGAGTGGCGGTCCTTTTCACCACACCGGTAACATGCCAATGGATGATTGAGTTAGAAATGGGGAGGTGCTTGATCTTAGATGTCCTCATGAGGGGACAGGAATTAAGATTAATTAATATATACGGACCCCAGAGCAAATGGGACCGTAAAAGTCTCTTCATGAGGATTAAGCCTTTCCTTTTTTCAGGTTGAGAAGTTATCTTTGGAGGGGACTTCAATACTGTCTTGAGGCGGTTCCGGAGATAAAAAATTGACCTATGATAGTGTAGCATTAAAAAATACAGTTAGCGATGCTCGCCTGGTGGATATCCACATCAGGCATACCCCAGGCCACTCGGGTTTCACCTATCGTAGAGGTAGTTGTAGGTCTAGGATAGACAGGTTTTATTTGAAGGAGGAAGCCATTTCTTCACCAGTGTCCATTGTTGAGGTGGAGTTCTCCGATCACTGTATGATTATTTTCTCTTTGAACATTGCAGAGTCCCTCCAGATGGGAAGAGGTATATGAAGGCTGAATTCTACTCTCTTGGAAGAAGCGGAGATAAAACAGGCCTTTGAGGATTTTCTTCAGAGCCAGGTACCTTTGTTGGATCTCAGTGGTACTAAGTCTGAGTGGTGGGAGTTGTTTAAAGGCCGGGTGGCAGGATTTTTCCGCAGGCTCTCGAGCCTCAGGTCCATGAGTAGGTACCGCCTATATCATAAACTGAGGAGGAAACTCGAACATCTGGTCTCAACCGGGGGTAGTGGGGAGGAGATCTCCGGGGTGAAAGCTTTGCTCAGGAGGTGTTAGTATAATAGGCACGCATCTTTAGTTCTTGAGAGGGATTTCGGGAGGTACCGCTCGCCCGACCCCTACAGGAAGTGTAAGATGTCAGTGAGTCGTAAAGTTGTGACAGGACTGATTGATAGTACAGGATCTCTGAAGAGATCCAAATCAGGGATCTTGGAGGTTGTCAGATCCTTCTACTCGCACCTCTTGGGGAAGCAAGATCCAAACCGAGACGAGATGTCGGCTTTCCTGGCTGAAACCATCCCTGAGCCAGGGGTAGACCCCTCTCTCGGTGTTTTGATGGATTCGATCAACGATGAGGAAGTGGGACTGGCGAATGATGGGCTTGCCCTCAAAAAATCGCCAGGGCCGGATAGCTTAACATCCGAGTTCTATAAATCCTTCAAGGGAACCCTAGTTCCCCTCTTGACTGAGGTGTTTAATGAGTGCCATTCCTCGGGTACTTTGCCAATGTCAATGAGGAGGTCGGCCTTGATCATTTTATCAAAGGGTAAAGACTCGACCTGTATTGAGAATTGGCGTCCCATAGCGCTTCTCAATACAGACAGAAAGGTTCTTGCGAAAGTACTGTTTAATCGGCTGGTGAAGTTTGCATCCCGGCTCCTTTCGCCGGTCCAGCATTGCTCTGTTCCAGGCCGCAGCACATTTAGTGCTGTCCTCAGTGTCAGAGAGGCAGTGGAGCAGGGAAATTCTGGTCGGTGGGAGTAGTACATTCTGTCCTTGGACCAAGCTAAAGCTTTTGACCGGGTGAATCATGAGTACCTCTGGTCGGTCCTTCTGAGGTACGGCCTACCGGAAGAATTTGTAAATTGGCTCCAGACCCTATATGCTGGGGCAGAGACTTTTGCGCTAGTGAACAGTTGGGTTGGAACCCCCTTTGCGGTTGGGTCTGGTGTCCGCCAGGGTTGTCCCTTGAGCACTTTGCTATATGTGTTCTCTATCGATCCTTTTCTCAGAAGGATTGATTGTGGGCCATTGGCGGGAGTCGGGGCCGACCTGGAGGGGCCGGAAGCCACTCAGAGGGTGGTTGCGTACGCAGACGACGTCTCCATTTTTGTCTCCTCGAGAGGGGAGGCAGAGTGGGTGATGTCGGAAGTGGAACGTTACGCATTGGCATCTGGGTCCAAGATCAATCGGGATAAGTGCAAAAGTCTCTGGCTGGGAGGAGGAGATCCTGGTTTTGATCTCCCAGACACCCTTCCAGAGCCTCAGGAGTCTGCTAAAATTTTAGGAGTGGAATTTGGCCCGGGTGATTACCGCAAGAAGAACTGGGAGGATAAGCTGAATCTAGTTGCCCAGAAGGTCGACCAATGGAAGGGTTGGTCCTTAACCCTGAGGGAAAGGGTTCACTTGGCCAAGGCCTACCTGGTGCTTATGTTGCTTTACCTGGGCAGTGTGTGCATCTTGCCAGAACCTCTCTGGACTCGGGTCTATAGCCTGTTCTTCCAGCTGTTATGGGGGAACAGGCTCAACCTAATCAAGAGGGAGGTTACTTACCTACCAAGGACACTAGGCGGGTTAGGTATGGTTAACCCGGTGGTGTTCCTAGTGAACACCTTTGTTAAGATCAACCTGGCAAACCTCTGGCAAGAAAGGGCTCCTTGGTGGATATCCTCCTGCAGGGGGTGGTTTCGGCCTTTCTTTCAGGAATGGGAGAGAGGAGGGCAAGTGAAAGACCTGCGTACACCTCACGAACATCTCCCGGCTTATGCCACCCTGGCGCTGAAGATTGTTCGGCGGTGGGGTCTGGAGGTGTGGGAGATCAGGACCATGTCGAGAAAATTTCTTAACAGGAGGGTCCTGATGACCCACTTCCAGAAGCCCCTGGCGCTCAAAGACTGCCCAAGTAGTGACCTCGGGGTGGGATTAAAACTTTTAAATTCAGCGAGGATTCCCCAGAAGTTTTGGGATCTGGCTTGGCGTTGCTTCCATGGGAGACTGTATGTGAGGGGCAATCTAAAGTGCAGAAACTCTGATGATAGGGATTGCCCCCGGGAGGAGTGCGGCGGAGTGCTGGAAAGCATGGAGCATTTCCTGCTTCATTGACCTTTCAATACAGAGGTATACAAAAGGGTGGGAGCCTCCATTGGTTGGCCAGGCCTAACCAGCCTCTCCTATGCTGGGTGGGCCTATGGAGTGTTCGGAGACCTCGGTGGTAGGGACCATTGCACCTTGTTTCTAGTCAGTATAGTGGTCAGGCACTTTATGTGGAATGCGCGATGTCTAGTTTCTACCCTGAAGAAAATCCTCCTAGTGGATGAGGTTGTTAGCAATATCATGGGTGACCTGGTGAAGGTGCATTCTTTGGAGGTCAGCAGATTGGGAGCATCCAAAGCCTCTCGTCTTTGGAGGGGCTTTTCCTTTTGGGTGCCTTAATGGGTCTGCCTTCATGAGGGAGGGGGGGTCGTCACCGGTGCTTAACTGGAGGTGGGGGTCTGCGCTTCGCTGAGGCACCAAAAAATAAATAAAAAATATAGCGATAGGGCTCGGAATAAGGGAAAGGTGAGGGTCAGCATAGGGTCAGCTTTCAATAGGGTCAAGAAAAGGGCTAGTAATGGGGTAAGGAGATAGGGCAAGCGATAGGGAGTGTGCAGCGGTGGACGTGGTACCTTGGCCTCTGGGGGGGTGCTGGGGGGGGCTTTCCCTTCTCTCTATCTGGTGATGGGCTAGGTAAGCACAGGAAGATTTTTGTTTTGTTTAGGATTGAAATGGCAGGAAAAAGGTTTACAAGCGACCAAACTTGGTGCTTTCGGGTACGGTGTATTTTGTATTTGGTTTGGTACTTGGACAAGTTGGTGACGTGTATTGAATTATATTGTAGAAATGTTGTTAGAATAGGGATAGACTTAAGGGGGTTAATAGATAGGTTGGGAGGGGGTCGGGGGGGGGGTTTGCCTGACCCAGCCCCGGACTATGTGTATTGTATTATATTGTAAAAGTGTTGTTAGAATAGGGATAGACTTAAGGGGGTTAATAGATAGGTTGGGAGGGGGGTACGGGGGGGGTGTGCCTGACCCAGCCCCGGACTATGCGGACATGGGAGGACATGGGGTGGGTGGCTGGGCTGTGGTGTTGGGTGTGGTGGTGGGGGCCAGCATCTGGAATATGCGGACGTGAGAGGACATGAGGCGAGATGCTGGCTGGGGTGGTGGAGTTTAGGTAAGATGGGTAAGGTTAGGGAAAGTCAGGATGTGTATAGTGTGATTAAAAAAACCAAAAACAAATTGGATTATTCTTATTATTTTTATTATTAAAAAAAAAAAAATGGGGATTAGTATTATTATATTTTGGATTAGATTGTTTTGTTTATTATTATTATTATTATTATTTTATTTGTTATTATTATTATTATTTTATTTGCTATTATTATGTTGTTTGATTATTATCATCATTATTATGTTGTTTCTTTAGGCCCTTGGGTGACGCGGGTCGGGGGATTTTCTGTTAGTACTTTGGATTACGTATATATGATGTTTATATATATTCTAGTTATTGTTTCGTTTCGGACGAAGTGTAGATGTAAGTATATAAGAGTGGGGTGTATGTGGCCGGGTCTGGTATAGTTTTCTCTTCTCATATACAGAGATGTATATAAGATAATTTGTTTATAAGAATTTGGTTGTCACTTTTTGGTTATATGGAATTAGTTATGTATTTGTTTTTCAGTTTATGTTTTGTAAATTTATATAAAATAAAGAGATACAGGATATAACTCAGGATCAGTACAGGATAAGTAATGTAATGTATGTACACAGTGACTCCACCAGCAGAATAGTGAGTGCAGCTCTGGAGTATAATACAGGATGTAACTCAGGATCAGTACAGGATAAGTAATGTAATGTATGTACACAGTGACTCCACCAGCAGAATAGTGAGTGCAGCTCTGGAGTATAATACAGGATATAACTCAGGATCAGTACAGGATAAGTAATGTAATGTATGTACACAGTGACTCCACCAGCAGAATAGTCAGTGCAGCTCCGGAGTATAATACAGGATGTAACTCAGGATCAGTACAGGATAAGTAATGTAATGTATATATACAGTGACTCCACCAGCAGAATAATGAGTGCAGCTCCGGAGTATAATACAGGATGTAACTCAGGATCAGTACAGGATAAGTAATGTAATGTATGTACACAGTGACTCCACCAGCAGAATAGTGAGCCCAGCTCTGGAGTATAATACAGGATATAACTCAGGATCAGTACAGGATAAATAATGTAATGTATCTACACAGTGACTCCACCAGCAGAATAGTGAGTGCAGCTCTGGAGTATAATGCAGGATGTAACTCAGGATCAGTACAGGATAAGTAATGTATGTACACAGTGACTCCACCAGCAGAATAGTGAGTGCAGCTCTGGAGTATAATACAGGATGTAACTCAGGATCAGTGCAGGATAAGTAATGTAATGTATGTACACAGTGACTCCACCAGCAGAATAGTGAGTGCAGCTCTGGAGTATAATACAGGATGTAACTCAGGATCAGTACAGGATAAGTAATGTAATGTATGTACACAGTGACTCCACCAGCAGAATAGTGAGTGCAGCTCTGGAGTATAATACAGGATGTAACTCAGGATCAGTACAGGATAAGTAATGTATGTACACAGTGACTCCACCAGCAGAATAGTGAGTGCAGCTCTGGAGTATAATACAGGATGTAACTCAGGATCAGTGCAGGATAAGTAATGTAATGTATGTACACAGTGACTCCACCAGCAGAATAGTGAGTGCAGCTCTGAAGTATAATACAGGATGTAACTCAGGATCAGTACAGGATAAGTAATGTAATATATGTACATAGTGACTCCACCAGCAGAACAGTGATTGCAGCTCTGGGGCATAATACAGGCTGCAACTCAGGATCAGGACAAAATATATAATGTAATGTATTTACAAAGTGACTGAACTTTTATGTAGATTATATCTACAGTATGAATGAACTGTAAAATGCGATCAAAGGTGGAGATATCCTTTCACAAATAGAGGATAGAAGGAGTAATATGAAAAAGGATATCCAGAATTACCCATAACTCTCTAACACCCATTACTGATGTATAAAGTAATGTACAAGATTTTGCCTTATGAGACGAGGGCATTACATAAAAGAAAATATCAATATTCATTTGTTAAGCGCTCATCAATGCGATCGTTCTGTTTCGGCCTCTGCGACGTACATATATATGTATTATGTGTAATAGTAAAATATGTCTCATGAGACAATAAGATCTAAGCTTTACTGTAAGTCGGTGTCACTGTAAGATAACTCCGCGTACACAGCACTGTCAGGTTACATCCACTTTCCTGCAGAATATTAATGCGATATAGATTCTTGAACACAAATAGACGTCTTAGCTTGGCGACTCGGTCGATATAATGTAAGTAAGAAATATAATAACTGGTGGTATTGTTAAGGAAAATCCGCAGCTACTATAGACATATAAATATTAACTAGTGTATCACAAATCTAATAAATAATTAAAGTTTAAATAAAGAGATGCGGCGGGGGAGGGGCAGGCGTTTCACCTAAGTCTTCCTAAAACATTCAATAGAATAGGACAAAATTTCTTATTGATTATTTGAAGTGGAAAGATCTTCTCTTGTTCTCTAGATGTCGCAGGAAAACACAAGCGAGTGTAATTATAAGTAAGAGGGAGAATGTTTAGGAGATATGGCGAGGATCAGGGACAAGTGGCTGCAACAAGAGAAAGGGATCAATATGGGGAGAACATTCTGACTGTGATTGGAAAGCCTCCTCCTCAGTCAAACACTCTACTTGCTCCAGAGTCTATCGTTTCAGGATGTAGATTAGTGAACGTACACCAAATAGATCAATTACTAACTATATTTCTAGATAACTAACGTGTAACGCGAAGTAAAGGGTTAACCAATGCTAAAAAAAAAAAAATTATTCCATCAACTATCTTAAGGGTATGTTCACATGGCCAAATTACGGACGTAATTCTGGCTTTTTACGCCTGGAATTACGTCCGAAATTACGGCTTGAAAGCGTTGACAAACATCTGCCCATTGAAAGCAATGGGCTGACGTTTGTCTGTTCACACGAGGCGTATATTACGCGCCGCTGTCAAAAGACGGCACGTAAATAGACGCCCGCTTCAAAGAAGTGAGCTGTCACTTCTTGGGGCGTAATTGGAACCGTTATTCATTGACTCCAATGAAAAGCAGCGACAATTACGTCCGTAATGGACGCGGCGTTCAAGCGCCTGCACATGCCGTTACGGCTGAAATGACGGGGCTGTTTTCTCCAGAAAACAGCCCCGTAATTTTGGCCGTTACCGATGCTGCCATGTGAACATACCCTTACTCTGTAAATGCTGCCCTTAGAGAACAGTATAATAGGAGTAATATAATTATATATAGTTGGAAGTATTATAGTAGTTATATTCATGTATATAGGAGGCGGTATTATAGTAGTTATATTCTTGTATATAGGAGCAGTATTATAGTAGTTATATTCTTGTATATAGGGGCAGTATTATAGTAGTTATATTCTTGTATATAGGAGCAGTATTATAGTAGTTATATTCTTGTATATTGGAGGCAGTATTATAGTAGTTATATTCTTGTATATAGGGGGCAGTATTATACCGTAGTAGTTATATTCTTGTATATAGGGAGCAGTGTTATAGTAGTTATATTCTTGTATATAGGAGCAGTATTATAGTAGTGATATTCTTGTATATAGGGGCAGTATTATAGCAGTTATAATATTGTATATAGGGAGCAGTATTATAGTAGTTATATTTTTGTATATAGGGAGCAGTATTATAGTAGTTATATTCTTGTATATAGGGGCAGTATTATAGTAGTTATATTCTTGTATATAGGGAGCAGTATTATAGTAGTTATATTCATGTATATAGGAGCAGTATTATAGTAGTTATATTCTTGTATATAGGGGGCAGTATTATAGTAGTTATATTCTTGTATATAGGGAGCAGTATTATAGTAGTTATATTCTTGTATATAGGGAACAGTATTATAGTAGTTATATTCTTGTATATAGGGAGCAGTATTATAATAGTTATATTCTTGTATATAGGAACAGTATTATAGTAGTTATATTCTTGTATATAGGGAGCAGTATTATAGTAGTTATATTCTTGTATATAGGAGCAGTATTATAGTAGTTATATTCTTGTATATAGGAGGCAGTATTATAGTAGTTATATTCTTGTATATAGGGGCAGTATTATAGTAGTTATATTCTTGTATATAGGGAGCAGTATTATAGTGGTTATATTCTTGTATATAGGGGCAGTATTATAGTAGTTATATTTTTGTATATAGGAGGCAGTATTATAGTAGTTATAGTCATGTATATAGGAGCAGTATTATAGTAGTTATATTCTTGTATATAGGAGCAGTATTATAGTAGTTATATTCATGTATATAGGGGGCAGTATTAAAGTAGTTATATTCTTGTATATAGGGGGCAGTATTATAGTAGTTATATTCTTGTATATAGGAGCAGTATTACAGTAATTATATTCTTGTATATAGGAGCAGTATTATAGTAGTAATATTCTTGTATATAGGGGCAGTTTTATAGTAGTTATATTCTTGTATATAGGAGCAGTATTACAGTAGTTATATTCTTGTATATAGGAGCAGTATTATAGTAGTAATATTCTTGTATATAGGGAGCAGTATTATAGTAGTTATATTCTTGTATATAGGGGCAGTATTATAGTAGTTATATTCATGTATATAGGGAGCAATATTAAAGTAGTTATATTCTTGTATATAGGAGCAGTATTATAGTGGTTATATTCTTGTATATAGGGGCAGTATTATAGTAGTTATATTCATGTATATAGGAGGCAGTATTATAGTAGTTATATTCATGTATATAGGGGCAGTATTATAGTAGTTATATTCTTGTATATAGGGGCAGTATTATAGTAGTTATATTCTTGTATATAGGAGCAGTATTATAGTAGTTATATTCTTGTATATAGGAGCAGTATTATAGTAGTTATATTCATGTATATAGGGGGCAGTATTAAAGTAGTTATATTCTTGTATATAGGGGGCAGTATTATAGTAGTTATATTCTTGTATATAGGGGTAGTATTATAGTAGTTATATTCTTGTATATAGGAGGCAGTATTATAGTAGTTATATTCTTGCATATAGGGGACAGTATTATAGTAGTTATACTCTTATATATAGGGGCAGTATTATAGTAGTTATATTCTTGTATATAGGGGCAGTATTATAGTAGTTATTTTCTTGTGTATAGGGAGCAGTATTATAGTAGTTATATTCTTGTATATAGGAACAGTATTATAGTAGTTATATTCTTGTATATAGGAACAGTATTATAGTAGTTATATTCTTGTGTATACGGAGCAGTATTATAGTAGTTATATTCTTGTATATAGGGGCAGTATTATAGTAGTTATATTCTTGTATATAGGGGCAGTATTATAGTAGTTATATTCTTGTATATAGGGGCAGTATTATAGTAGTTATTTTCTTGTGTATAGGGAGCAGTATTATAGTAGTTATATTCTTGTATATAGGAACAGTATTATAGTAGTTATATTCTTGTGTATACGGAGCAGTATTATAGTAGTTATATTCTTGTATATAGGGGCAGTATTATAGCAGTTATATTCTTGTACATAGGGGGCAGTATTATAGTAGTTATATTCTTGTATATAGGGGCAGTTTTATAGTAGAAATATTATTGTATATAGGGGGCAGTATTATAGAAGTTATATACTTGTATATAGGGGGCAGTATTATAGTAGTTATATTCTTGTATATAGAGGCAGCATTATAGTAGTTATATTCTTGTATATAGGGGCAGTATTATAGTAGTTATATTCTTGTATATAGGGGCAGTATTATAGCAGTTATATTCGAGATGAGCGAACTTTTCAAAAGTTCGGTTCGGCTAGTTCGCTGAATTTCACAAAAAAGTTTGATTCGGACCGAACCTGTAATTTCCGTGCGCCGAGCATGGTACTGTCCAGGATGCTGATAGAGTTAATGGGCTGCACTAACTCTTTCAGCAACCTTGACAGTACATGCTCGGCGCGCGGAAAATACAATTTAAATGTAATAAAAAAATAAAAAAATACATACATGCACATATATACATACATACATACATGCCAACATACATACATGCCAACATACATACATGCCAACATACATACATACATACATACATACATGACAACATACATACATGCCAAAAAAAAATAATAATACGTTCGTACTTACTTTCCTCCTGTCCGGCCTCCAGCGATGACGTTTCATCCCTTTCGCCGCTGCAGCCAATCACAGGCTGTAGTGGCGGTCACGCACGTCAGGATGACGCTTCATCCCACGTGACCGCCTCTGCAGCCAATCACAGGCTGCAGCGGCGACATGGATGAAACGTCATCGCTGGAGGCCGGACAGGAGGAAAGTAAGTACGAACGTATTATTATTTTTTTTTGGCATGTATGTATGTTGTCATGTATGTATGTATGTATGTATGTTGGCATGTATGTATGTTGGCATGTATGTATGTATGTATGTATGTATGTTTGTTGTCATGTATGTATGTATGTATGTATATATGTGCATGTATGTATGTTGTCATGTATGTATGTATGTATGTTTGTTGTCATGTATGTATGTATATATGTGCATATGTGCATGTATGTATGTATGTTGACATGTATGTATATATTTGCATGTATATATTTGCATGTATGTATGTATGTTTGCATGTATGTATGTATGTATGTTGTCATGTATGTATGTATATATGTGCATGTATGTTTGCATGTATGTATATATGTGCATGTTTGTATGTATATTTGCATGTATATATTTGCATGTATGTATGTTTGCATTTATGTATGTTTGCATGAATGTATATTTGCATGTATGTATGTTGTCATGTATGTATGTTGTCATGTATGTTTGCATGTTTTTATTTTTGCATGTATGTTTATATATATGTGCATGTATGTAATTATGTTTGCATGTATTTATGTTTGCATGTATATTTGTGCATGCTTGTATATATGTATGTATGTATCTTTGAATGTTTGTATGTATGTATGTTTTCATGTGTGTGTGTATGCATGTATGTATGATAGTTTGCATGTATGTATGTATATATGTGCATGCTTGTATATATGTATGTATGTTTGTATATATGTATGTATGTATGTTTGCATGTATGTTGGTTTGTATATATGTCTGTATGGCCATGTATGATACTGTCTGCTGGCGCCCTGTATCTAAGTCAACTTCACGGCAGGCTTCTATACATGGTATAACAGTCAGTATCACACATTAAACTGAATCTAAGCCTACGACATGTTTTATTTCATTTATTTTATTTTTTACAGGTTTGGTGTTTGGACTACGTCGGTTTCGAGGACTACTTCGATGACGGTTTTTTTTTCTACAATAAAATGGTTAATGAGGGTTGTGTTGGGGGTGCTTTATTTCAATAAAATATTTTATCTATATCTTTGTCTTTTTCTTTTCAAATTTTATTACTACCACTTTAGTAATGGCCGCTGTCTGAGTGACAACATCCATTACTAAGGCGAGGCTTAGTGTTAGCCGGTGCAGAGGCTAACACTAACCACCATTATTACCCCGGTACCCACCACCACCAGGGGTGCCGGGAAGAGCCAGGTACGATCCAGTACCCGACCATCTGTTGTGATGGTCGGGCTCTGTGGCAGTCGCAGGCTGGTATTATGAGGCTGGGAAGGGCCAAAAACAGTGGACTTTCCCACCCTTGTAATGCTAGGCTGCTGCTGCTGTGTTGTATCGGGCTGGTTATAAAAGTGGGGGGGACCCCACGTCATTTTTGTAATATTTTTTTTTTTTTTTTTTAAAAAGACATGGGGTTCCACCCAATTTGTCATAACCAGCCACATACAACACAGTGTTATTAGCCTGGGAATGGACAAAACCAGTGGCCCTTCCCACCCATGTAATGCCAGACTGCTGCGGCCTTGTATATGGCTGGTTATTAAAAATGTGGGGGACCCAGCGTCTATTGTTAAATTTTTTAAAAAAAACGACGTGGGGCCCCCCCCATTTTTATAACCAGCCCGATACAGCACAGCAGCAGCAGCCTAGCATTACAAGGGTGGGAAGGTCCACTGATTTTGGCCCTTCCCAGCCTCACAATACCAGCCTACGGCCGCCCCAGTACCCGACCGTCACAACAGATGGTCGGGTACTGGATCGTACCAAGCTCTTCCCGGCACCCCTGGTGGTGGTGGGTACCGGGGTAATAATGGTGGTTAGTGCTAGCCTCTGCACCGGCTAACACTAAGTACCGCCTTAATAATGGACGCTGTCAATCAGCCATATGCCGTTATCTAGGCACTAATAAAGTTTAAAAAAAACACAAAGACAATTCTTTTTTATTGAAATAAGAAATCCCCAACAAAACCCTCGTTAACCATTTTATTAAAATTTGAAAAAACGTACGCAGTAGTCCAACGAATCGAAGATGTAGTCCAATCGGTACATCAAAATCTGCAACAACATAAAAAAACAGTTATCAATGTGAACAATAACAATACTTCTACTCACCTACGCACACACACACAAACAACCATACACAAACACACATATACACAAACACACATATACACAAACACACATATACACACATATAAACAAACACACCCATATATACACAAACACACACCCATATACACAAACACATATACACAAACACACATATACACAAACACACATATACACACATATAAACAAACACACCCATATATACACAAACACACACCCATATACACAAACACACATATACACAAACACATATAAAAACAAAGACACATACCCAAACACACACACTTTCTTTTAAATGCTGCTGGGGAACCCGCTCGATCCACTATATAAGGCTGCGCTATAGTGCAGCATTTAAAAGAAACAGGATCCTGACCTGTCCATAGAGTTTAAGGCAGCACAAAGTATTTCAGGAGATGAGCGTGCAGATTCAGTGCTGCTGTGAACTCTGCTCTTACCATTACGTAGCTCTCAGTCTGTTACCTCTCCTCCACTCCTGTCCTCAAGAACACCTTCACATGATTGGCAAGTCACCACGTAATGGTAAGAGCAGAGTTCACAGCAGCACAGAGTATTTCAGGAGATGAGCGTGCGGATCTTGTGCGGGGTGGAGACTTGCCAATCAAGTGAAGGTGTTATTGAGGACAGGAGTGGAGGAGAGGTAACAGACTGAGCTACGTAATGGTAAGAGCTGAGTTCACAACAGCACAGAATCTGCACGCTCCTCTCCTGAAATATTCTGTGCTGCTGTGAACTCTGCTCTTACCATTACGTAGCTCTCAGTCTGTTACCTCTCCTCCACTCCTGTCCTCAAGAACACCTTCACATGATTGGCAAGTCACCACCGCGCACAAGATCCGCATGCTCATCTCCTGAAATACTCTGTGCTGCTGTGAACTCTGCTCTTACCATTACGTGGTGACTTGCCAATCATGTGAAGGTGTTCTTGAGGACAGGAGTGGAGGAGAGGTAACAGACTGAGAGCTACGTAATGGTAAGAGCAGAGTTCACAGCAGCACTGAATCTGCACGCTCATCTCCTGAAATACTCTGTGCTGCCTTAAACTCTGTGGACAGGTCAGGATCCTGTTTCTTTTAAATGCTGCACTGTAGCGTAGCCTTATATAGTGGATCGAGCGGGTTCCCTAGCAGCATTTAAAAGAAACAGGATCCTGACCTGTCCACAGAGTTTAAGGCAGCACAGAGTATTTCAGGAGATAAGCACGGCCGGCCACAGGCAGCCGGTCGTTTTTCCAAGCCGTGCTCCCATTATGCACACGACCGTAAAAACACCCGTTATTGCGGGTCGTAATTACGACCCGCAATAACGGGCTCATAGTTTTCTGTTACCCACGGGTACCTTCCCGTTTTCTCACGTGAAGGTGCCCGTGCCGTTAAAAAAATAGAACATGTTCTATTTTTCTATTTTACGGGCCGTGCTGCTATAATTAGGGTATGTTCACACGACAGCGTCCGTAACGGCTGAAATTACGGGGATGTTTCCGAGTGAAAACATCCCCGTAATTTCAGCCGTAACGACATGTGCAGGCGCTTGAATTCCGCGTCCATTACGGACGTAATTGGCGCTGCTATTCATTGGAGTCAATGAATAACGGCTCCAATTACGGCCAAAGAAGTGACAGGTCACTTCTTTGACGCGGGCGTCTATTTACGCGCCGTCATTTACGCGCCGTCATTTAACACAGCCGTCATTTACGCGCCGTCATTTAACACAGGGTATGTTCACACGCACTAATTACGGACGTAATTCGGGTGTTTTTGCCCCGAATTACGTCCGAAAATAGCGTCTCGATAGCGCTGACAAACATCTGCCCATTGAAAGCAACGGGCAGACGTTTGTCTGTTCACACGGGGCGTAATTTACGCGCCGCTGTCAAATGACGGCGCGTAAATAGACGCCCGCGTCAAAGAAGTGACCTGTCACTTCTTTGGCCGTAATTGGAGCCGTTATTCATTGAGTCCAATTAATAGCAGCGCCAATTACGTCCGTAATGGACGCGGCGTTCAAGCGCCTGCACATGCCGTTACGGCTGAAATTACGGGGATGTTTTCAGGCGGAAACATCCCCGTAATTTCAGCCGTAACGGACGCTGTCGTGTGAACATACCCTTATAATGACAGCACGGCTCGTAAAAGCGGCCGGCTGCCCGTGGCCGGCCGTGCTCGTAATTACGAGTCGTAATTACGAGCACGGCCCGTAAAATAAAAAAATAGAACATGTTCTATCTTTTTAACTGCACGGGCACCTTCCCGTGAGAAAACGGGAAGGTACCCGTGGCTAACAGAAGTCTATGGGCCCGCTATTTCGGGTCGTAATTACGACCCTTAATAACGGGTGTTTTTACGGTCGTGTGCATGAGGCCCCGTAATGACGGGTGACTACGTGTGTGCACCCGTCATTACAGCAGCGTTGCTAGGCGACGTCAGTAAATAGTCACTCTCCAGGGTGCTGAAAGTGTTAACTGATCGGCGGTAACTGTTTCAGCACCCTGGACAGTGAATTCCGATCACAATATAGAGTAACCCGTAAAAAAAAAAGACGTTCATACTTACCGGGAACTCCCTGCTTCCTCCAGTCCGGTCTCCTGGCCGTTGCCTTGGTGACGCGTCCCTCGCGACATCCGGCCCGACATTCCTTGATGACGATGCAGCCCATGTGAGCGCTGCAGCCAATCACGGGCTGCAGAGGCCTCTGCACCCAATCACAGGCTGCAGAGGCCTCTGCAGCCAATCACAGGCTGGTGCGTCAGAAAAGAAGGTCGGACTGGAGGAAGAAGAGGGACTCGTCACCAAGACAACGACCAGGTACGTATGAAATGCTTTTTATTTTATTTTTAATCAGCAGCCTCTTTTCTCTATCAGTGATTGATAGAGACAAGTGGCTGCCGATTTGTATAATATTTTTGACCGGGTTCGGTCAAAACGGGTTCGGCCGAACCCAGTGAAGTTCGGATTCGCTGCGAACCGAACTTTTCCGGAAGTTCGGACCGAAACCGGGTTCGGTTGTCCCGCTTCGCTCATCTCTATTCTTGTATATAGGGGGCAGTATTATAGTAGTTATATACTTGTACAGGGTGGGCCATTTATATGGATACACCTAAATAAAATGGGAATGGTTGGTGATATTAACTTCCTGTTTGTGGCAAATTAGTATATGGGAGGGGGGAAACTTTTCAAGCTGGGTGTTGACCATGGCGGCCATTTTGAAGTCGGCCATTTTGTATCCAACTTTAGTTTTTTCAATGGGAAGAGGGTCATGTGACACATCAAACTCATCGAGAATTTCACAAGAAAAACAATGGTGTGCTTGGTTTTAACGTTACTTTATTCTTTCATGAGTTATTTACAAGTTTCTGACCACTTATAAAATGTGTTCAAAGTGCTGCCCATTGTGTTGGATTGTCAATGCAACCCTCTTCTCCCACTCTTCACACACTGATAGCAACACCGCAGAAGAATTGCTAGCACAGGCTTCCAGTATCCGTAGTTTCAGTTGCTGCACATCTCGTATCTTCACAGCACAGACAATTGCCTTCAGATGACCCCAAAGATAAAAGTCTAAGGGGGTCAGATCGGGAGACCTAGGGGGCCATTCAAATGGCCCACGACGACCAATCCACTTTCCAGGAAATTGTTCATCAGGCAATGCTCGGACCTGACACCCATAATGTGGTGGTGCACCATCTTGCTGGAAAAACTCAGGGAACGTGCCAGCTTCAGTGCATAAAGAGGGAAACACATCATCATGTAGCAATTTCAGATATCCCGTGGCCTTGAGGTTTCCATTGATGAAGAATGGCCCCACTATCTTTGTACCCCTTATACCACACCATACCATCAATTTTTGTGTTCCAACAGTCTTGGAGGGATCTATCCAATGTGGGTTAGTGTCAGACCAATAGCGGTGGTTTTGTTTGTTAACTTCACCATTCACATAAAAGTTTGCCTCATCACTGAACAAAATGTGCTGTGTAAACTGAGGGTCCTGTTCCAATTTTTGTTTTGACCATTCTACAAATTCAGTGCACCGATCTGGGTCATCCTCGTTGAGATGCTGCAGCAGCTGGAGTTTGTAAGGGTGCCATTTGTGAGTAGCTAATATCCGCCGAAGGGATGTTGGACCGATGCCACTCTCCAGTGACATGCAGCGAGTGCTACGCTGTGGGCTCTTGCTGAATGAAGCTAGGACAGCCACTGATATTTCTTCATTAGTGACAGTTTTCATGCGTCCACATTTGGGCAAATCCAACACTGAACCAGTTTCACGAAACTTGGCAAGCAGTTTGCAAACTGTAGCATGGGAGATGGGTGGTCTCGTAGGGTATCTTGCATTGAAATCTGCTGCAATGACCCGGGTACTGCGTTCACCAGACATCAACACAATTTCTATCCGCTCCTCACGTGTTAACCTCTGCGATATGTCAATGGCTGTTAACAAACAGCAGCTTGTAAATAACTCATGAAAGAATAGAGTAACGTTAAAACCAAGCACACCATTGTTTTTCTTGTGAAATTCTCGATAAGTTTGATGTGTCACATGACCCTCTTCCCATTGAAAAAACTAAAGTTGGATACAAAATGGCCGACTTCAAAATGGCCGCCATGGTCAACACCCAGCTTCAAAAGTTTCCCCCCTCCCATATACTAATGTGCAACAAACAGGAAGTTAATATCACCAACCATTCCCATTTTATTTAGGTGCATCCATATAAATGGCCCACCCTGTACATAGGAGGCAGTATTATAGTAGAAATATTCTTGTATATAGGGGCAGTATTATAGAAGTTATATACTTGTATATAGGGGGCAGTATTATAGTAGTTATATTCTTGTATATAGGGGCAGTATTATAGTAGTTATATTCTTGTATATAGGAGCAGTATTATAGTAGAAATATTCTTGTATATAGGGGCAGTATTATAGAAGTTATATACTTGTATATAGGGGCAATATTATTGTAATGGCGGAAGGAGGTGAAGGGAACAAGTGAGCCCTAATCTACCCACCGCCCTGTCCCTGCCTACTTGCCTACCCGCCCTAGGCGACGGGGTACAACTTGGCGGCGGTCCCTACGCTGACTAAGTGCAAGGGGATACAAACAGGGAACAAGCAAGGGAAGGGGCAGTAGCCCACGGAACACCGTGAGGGAACGGAGTGGTGAACGAGCAGTCAGGATCAGGATGTAATGAAGTATACAAACGCAGAGCACAGAACAGGAAGCAAGCCAGGGGCAGAGCGAAGCAGGATAAGCGGAACTGAAGCAAGGCTGAAGCACGGCAGAAGCAGGCTGGAGCAAGGCAGCAGTGGGGCCAGGAAACCAGAAGAATCACAAGCAATGAGGAAGAGAAAACGGAAGGTATAAATGGACAGGGGGCGGAGCTAACTCCGACTGACCAGACCGCGATAGGCTCTCCCACTCCTGAGCCTGCCACCCTGATTGGTGGGAGCCGGTGTCAGTCTAAGAGGTCTGGCCTCAGGTGTCGATTGATTAATCCTGGGAGTATCCACAGACGTAGTGCCTGGCAGATCCTTTACAGTACTCCCCCTTTTATGAGGGGCCACCGGACCCTTACTAAGAGGACCCGGTTTAGTGGGGAAGAGAAGGTGGGACCTCCTGACCAATACCCCAGCGCGAACATCTCGAGCAGGTACCCAAGTCCTCTCCTCCGGCCCGTATCCTCTCCAATGGACCAGGTACTGGAGGGAGCCCTGGATCATCCTACTGTCCACGATCTTGGCCACCTCGAATTCCACCCCCTCAGGGGTGAGAACGGGAACAGGAGGTTTCCTCGAGGGGGACCAGGACGGGGAGCAGCGTTTAAGGAGGGAGGCATGAAAGACGTCGTATATGCGAAAGGATGGGGGCAGCTCCAGACGGAAGGATACAGGGTTGAGGACTTCAATGACCTTATAAGGCCCAATAAATCGGGGAGCAAACTTCCTGGACGGGACCTTAAGGCGCAAGTTCCTAGACGACAACCACACCAGATCCCCGACGACAAACCGGGGGTTAGCAGAACGTCTTCTATCAGCCTGAATCTTTTGTACGCTCTGGGACGCCTCTAGGTTCTTCTGAACCTGGGCCCAGACTGTGCACAGTTCCCGATGAACGTCCTCTACCTCGGGATTATTGGAACAACCAGGAGAAACGGAGGAGAACCGTGGATTAAACCCGAAATTACAGAAAAACGGGGAGACCCCTGACGAGTTACTGACCCGGTTATTCAGGGAAAATTCGGCGAGGGGAAGGAATGAGACCCAATCAAATTGACAGTCAGAGATGAAACACCTTAAATATTGTTCCAGGGATTGATTAGTCCTTTCCGTTTGGCGATTAGTTTCGGGATGGAAGGCGGAGGAGAAGGACAGATCAATCTCCAACTTTTTACAAAAAGCTCTCCAAAATAAGGAAACAAATTATACCCCTCTGTCAGAAACGATATTGACTGGGGCCCCATGTAGACGCAGAATGTGTTTAACAAACAAAGAAGCTAACGTCTTGGCGTTAGGTAGTTTCTTAAGGGGCACAAAGTGGCACATCTTGCTGAAGCGGTCTACTACCACCCACACCACCGACTTGCCCTGAGATGGAGGCAAATCGGTGATAAAATCCATGGAGATATGGGTCCAAGGTCTCTGGGGAATGGGCAAAGAACGTAGTAAGCCCGCAGGTCGGGACCTAGGGGTCTTGGACCTAGCACAAACCTCACAAGTGGCGACGTCAGCCCTAACGTCCTTAGGCAACCCAGGCCACCAATAGTTTCTGGTAATGAGGTGTTTGGTACCCAAGATGCCAGGATGACCAGATAGTGCGGAGTCATGGTTTTCCCTGAGTACCCTTAGCCGGTATTGCAGGTGGACAAACAGCTTGTCCCCAGGGAGGTTCCCGGGAGCAGAACCTTGATCAGCCGCAATGTCAGAGGCTAAATCAGAATCAGTGGCAGAAACGATTATACCAGGGGGTAAAATACAAGCAGGATCCTTCTCAGAAGGAGGATTGGCCATGAAACTACGTGACAGTGCATCAGCCTTAATATTTTTGGACCCAGCCCTATAGGTAACCAAGAAGTTAAATCTGGTAAAGAATAGCGCCCATCGAGCTTGTCTAGGATTAAGCCTCCGGGCAGATTCTAGGAAAACCAGATTCTTGTGGTCAGTAAGGACCGTTACCTGGTGTCTGGCCCCCTCCAGGAAGTGACGCCACTCTTCAAAAGCCCATTTAATGGCTAAAAGTTCGCGGTTGCCAATATCATAGTTACTCTCCGTGGGCGAAAACTTCCTAGAGAAGTAAGCACAGGGGCGGAGATAGGTGAGGGAGCTGGTACCCTGGGACAAGACGGCCCCCACTCCCACCTCGGACGCGTCAACCTCCACAATAAATGGCTCCTCTTGGTTGGGCTGAACCAGCACGGGGGCCGAGATAAAGCACTTCTTGAGGGTCTCAAAAGCCTGGACGGCCTCAGGAGGCCAGTGGAGGACATCAGCACCCTTGCGAGTGAGGTCCGTAAGGGGCTTAGCGACGACCGAGAAGTTGGCAATAAATCTCCTGTAATAGTTAGCGAACCCCAAAAAACACTGTAGCGCCTTCAGGGAGGCAGGTTGGACCCATTCCGCCACAGCCTGAACCTTGGCAGGGTCCATGCGGAATTCATGAGGAGTGAGGATTTGACCCAAAAATGGTATCTCCTGTACCCCAAACACACATTTTTCGGTTTTCGCAAACAGATTATATTCCCAGTGGACCTGGAGGACCTTCCTGACATGCTCCACGTGGGAGGACCAGTCCTTGGAAAACACCAGTATGTCATCAAGGTACACTACAAGAAAATTTCCCAGGTAATCTCTCAGAATTTCATTAATAAAATTCTGGAAGACAGCAGGGGCATTACACAACCCAAAGGGCATGACCAGGTATTCACTACCTCATTTGGTGAGATCCCCAGTATTCCAATCAAACGTGGGATTATGCAGCTGCAACCAGGGAAGACCTAATACCAGATCGGACGATAATCCCTGCATCACCAGTACAGAGCACTGCTCCAAATGCATGGAGCCAACAAGGAGTTCAAAAACAGGAGTATGCTGAGTAAAATAACCATTAGCAAGAGGAGTGGAGTCGATACCCACTACCGGGACAGGATAAGGCAAATCAATAAAAGGCATTTTTAGAGACATAGCAAATTCCACAGACATGGTATTAGCAGATGAGCCAGAATCCACGAAGGCACTGCCAGTGGCAGACCGGCCAGCAAACGAGACCTGAAAGGGAAGCAAAATTTTATTGTGTTTCATATTAACGGGAAATACCTGTGCGCCCAAGTGACCTCCCCGATGATCACTTAGGCGCAGAAGTTTTCCGGCTGCTTATTCTTGCGCCTGGGACAGGTGTTCAGTTGATGCTTGTCATTCCCACAATAGAAGCAGAGACCATTCTTCCTGCGGAACTCTCTACGTTGTCGAGGGGACATAGAGGCCACGAGTTGCATAGGTACCTCCGAGTCTTCCGTGGAAGAGCGAGGAGACGGGACCTCGGGGGGGATCGCAGGGAAGTCAGAGGGGAAAACACTGAAACGTTCAAGCTGATGTTCCCTGAGACGTCGGTCAAGTCGTACTGCTAGGGCCATAACCTGGTCTAGGGAGTCAGAAGAGGGATAGCTAACAAGCAGATCCTTCAGGGCGTCAGATAATCCTAACCTAAACTGGCACCTTAGGGCCGGGTCGTTCCACCGAGAAGCTACGCACCACTTTCTAAAATCAGAACAGTATTCCTCAACAGGTCTCCTACCCTGACGTAAGGTCACCAGCTGACTCTCGGCTAAGGCAGTCCTGTCAGTCTCGTCGTAAATGAGTCCGAGGGCAGAGAAAAAACGATCAACGGAGGAAAGTTCAGGGGCGTCAGGAGCCAAGGAGAAGGCCCACTCTTGGGGCCCTTCCTGGAGTCGGGATATAATGATTCCCACCCGCTGGTTCTCGGAACCTGAGGAGTGAGGTTTTAGACGGAAGTAAAGTCTGCAACTCTCCCGGAAGGAGAGAAAAGTCTTACGGTCCCCTGAGAACCGGTCAGGTAACTTGAGGTCAGGTTCTAGAGGTGAGGTGAGGGGTACTACTATGGCAGCGTCAGACTGGTTGACCCTCTGAGCCAGGGCCTGGACCTGTAGGGAGAGGCCCTGCATCTGCTGGGTCAGAGTCTCAAGGGGGTCCATGATAGCGTCAGCGTAGGAAAAATGGTAGACTAGGTATAGGCTTGTGATTATGTAATGGCGGAAGGAGGTGAAGGGAACAAGTGAGCCCTAATCTACCCACTGCCCTGTCCATACCTACTTGCAACGACCCGCCCTAGGCGACGGGGTACAACTTGGCGGCGGTCCCTACGCTGACTAAGTGCAAGGGGATACAAACAGGGAACAAGCAAGGGAAGGGGCAGTAGCCCACGGAACACCGTTAGGGAACGGAGTGGTGAACGAGCAGTCAGGATCAGGATGTAATGAAGTATACAAATGCAGAGCACGGAGCAGGAAGCAAGCCGGGGACAGAGCGAAGCAGGATAAGCGGAACTGAAGCAAGGCTGAAGCACGGCAGAAGCAGGCTGGAGCAAGGCAGCAGTGGGGCCAGGAAACCCGAAGAATCACAAGCATTGAGGAAGAGAAAACGGAAGGTATAAATGGACAGGGGGCGGAGCTAACTCCGACTGACCAGACCGCGATAGGCTCTCCCACTCCTGAGCCTGCCACCCTGATTGGTGGGAGCCGGTGTCAGTCTAAGAGGTCTGGCCTCAGGTGTCGATTGATTAATCCTGGGAGTATCCACAGACGTAGTGCCTGGCAGATCCTTTACAATATTAGTAGTTATATTCCTGTATATAGGGGCAGTATTAAAGTAGTTATATTCTTGTATATAAGGGGGCAGTATTATAGTAGTTATATTCTTGTATATAGGAGCAGTATTATAGTAGTAATATTCTTGTATATAGGAGGCAGTATTATAGTAGTTATATTCTTGCACATAGGAGGCAGTATTATAGTAGTTATATTCTTCTATATAAGGGGCAGTATTATAGTAGTTATATTCTTGTATATAGGGGCAGTATTATAGTAGTTATATTCTTGTATATAGTGGCAGTATTATGGTAGTTATATTCTTGTATATAGGAGGCAGTATAATAGTAGTTATATTCTTGTGTATAGGGGGCAGTATTATAGTAGTCATATTCTTTTATATGAGAGCAGTATTATAGTGGTTATATTCTTGTATATAGGGGCAGGTTTATAGTAGTTATATTCTTGTATATGAGAGCAGTATTATAGTAAGTATATTCTTGTATATAGGAGCAGTATTATACTAGTTATATTATTGTATATAGGGAGCAGTATTATAGTAGTTATATTCTTGCATATAGGAGCAGTATTATAGTAGTTATATTCTTGTATGTAGGAGCAGTATTATAGTAGTTATATTCTTGTATTTAGGGGGCAGTATTATAGTAGTTATATTCTTGTATATATGGGGCAGTATTATAGTAGTTATATTCTTGTATAAAGGGGCAGTATTATAGTAGTTATATTCTTGTATATAGGAGCAGTATTATAGTAGTTTTATTCTTGTATATAGGAGCAGCATTATAGTAGTTATATTGTTGTATATAGGGGGCAGTATTATAGTAGATATATTCTTGTATATAGGGAGCAGGATTATAGTAGTTATATTCTTGTATATAGGAACAGTATTATAGTAGTTATATTCTTGTATATAGGAGGCAGTATTATAGTAGTTATATTCTTGTATAAAGGAGGTAGTATTATAGTAGTTATATTCTTGTATTTAGGGGGCAGTATTATAGTAGTTATATTCTTGTATATAAGGGGGCAGTATTATAGTAGTTATATTCTTGTATATAGGAGCAGTATTATAGTAGTTATATTCTTGTATATAGGAGCAGTATTATAGTAGGTATATTCTTGTGTACAGGGGGCATTATTATAGTAGTTATATTCTTGTATATAGGGAGCAGTATTATAGTTGTTATATTCTTGTATATAGGGGCAGTATTATAGTGGTTATAGTCTTGTATATATGAGGTAATATTATAGTAGTTATATTCTTGTATATGGGGCAGTATTATAGTGGTTATAGTCTTTTATATAGGAGGCAGTATTAAAGTAGTTATATTCTTGTATATAGGAGCAGTATTATAGTAGTTGTATTCTTTTATATAGGAGCAGTATTATAGTAGTTATATATACTAGTATTTAGGGGGCAGTATTATAGTAGTTATAGTCTTGTATATAGGAGCAGTATTATAGTAGTTTTATTCTTGTATATAGGAGCAGCATTATAGTAGTTATATTCTAGTATATAGGGGCAGTATTATAGTAGATATATTCTTGTATATAGGGAGCAGGATTATAGTAGTTATATTCTTGTATATAGGAGCAGTAATATAGTAGTTATATTCTTGTATATAGGGGCAGGTTTATAGTAGTTATATTCTTGTATTTAGGGGGCAGTATTATAGTAGTTATACTCTTGTATATATGGGGCAGTATTATAGTAGTTATATTCTTGTATAAAGGGGCAGTATTATAGTAGTTATATTCTTGTATATAGGAGCAGTATTATAGTAGTTTTATTCTTGTATATAGGAACAGCATTATAGTAGTTATTTTCTTGTATATAGGGGGCAGTATTATAGTAGTTATATTCTTGTATATAGGGAGCAGGATTATAGTAGTTATATTCTTGTATATAGGAACAGTATTATAGTAGTTATATTCTTGTATATAGGAGGCAGTATTATAGTAGTTATATTCTTGTATATAAGGGGCAGTATTATAGTAGTCATAGTCTTGTATATAGGAGCAGTATTATAGTAGGTATATTCTTGTGTACAGGAGGCATTATTATAGTAGTTATATTCTTGTATATAGGGAGCAGTATTATAGTAGTTATATTCTTGTATATAGGGGCAGTATTATAGTGGTTATAGTCTTGTATATAGGAGGCAGTACTAAAGTAGTTATATTCTTGTATATAGGAGCAGTATTATAGTTGTTATATTCTTGTATATAGGAGCAGTATTATAGTTGTTATATTCTTGTATATAGGGGGCAGTATTATAGTAGTTATATTCTTGTATATATAGGGCAGTGTTATAGTAGTTATATTCTTGTATATAGGGGGCAGTATTACAGTAGTTATATTCTTGTATATAGGAGGTAGTATTATAGTAGTTATATTCTTGTATATAGGAGGTAGTATTATAGTAGTTTTATTCTTGTATAAAGAGGCAGTATTATAGTAGTTATATTCTTGTATATAGGAGGCAGTATTATAGTAGTTATATTCTTGTATATAGGGGGCAGTATTATAGTAGTTATATTCTTGTATATAGGAGGCAGTATTATAGTAGTTGTATTCTTGCATATAGGGGGCAGTATTATAGTAGTTATATTCTTGTATATAGGGACAGTATTATAGTAGTTATATTCTTGTATATATGGGGCAGTATTATAGTGGTTATATTCTTGTATATAGGAGCAGTATCATAGTAGTTATATTCTTGTATATAGCAGGCAGTATTGTAGTAGTTATATTCTTGTATATAGGGGGCAGTATTATATTAGATATATTCTTGTATATAGGAGCAGTATTATAGTAGATATATTCTTGTATATAGGAGCAGTATCATAGTAGTTATATTCTTGTATATAGGAGGCTGTATTATAGTAGTTATATTCTTGTATATAGGAGCAGTTTTATAGTAGTTATATTCTTGTATATACGGGCAGTATTATAGTAGTTATATTCTTGTATATAGGAGGCAGTATTATAGGAGTTATATACTTGTATATAGGTGGCAGTATTATAGTAGTTATATTCTTGTATATAGGGGCAGTATTATAGTAGTTATATTCTTGTATATAGGGGCAGTATTATAGTAGTTATATTCTTGTATATAGGGGGCAGTATTATAGTAGTTATATTCTTGTATATATGGGGCAGTATTATAGTGGTTATATTCTTGTATATAGGAGCAGTATCATAGTAGTTATATTCTTGTATATAGGGGAAGTATTATAGTAGTTATATTCTAGTATATAGGGGGGCAGTATTATAGTAGTTATATGATTGTATATAGGAGCAGTAATATAGTAGTTATATTCTTGTATATATGAGCAGTACTATAGTAGTTATATTCTTGTATATAGGGGAAGTATTATAGTAGTTATATTCTTGTATATAGGGACAGTATTATAGTAGTTATATTCTTGTATATAGGGGCAGTATTATAGTATTTATATTCTTGTATATAGGGGCAATATTATAGTGGTTATATTCTTGTATATAGGGGGCAGTATTATAGTAACTATATTCTTGTATATAGGGGGCAGTATTATAGTAGTTATATTCTTGTATATAGGAGCAGTATTATAGTAGTTATATTCTTGTATATAGGGGGCAGTATTATAGTAGTTATAGTCTTGTGTATAGGAGCAGTATTATAGTATTTATATTCTTGTATATAGGGGCAGTATTATAGTAGTTATATTCTTGTATATAGGGGCAGTATTATAGTAGTTATATTCTTGTATATAGGAGCAGTATTATAGTATTTATATTCTTGTATATAGGGGGCAATATTATAGTGGTTATATTCTTGTATATAGGAGCAGTATTATAGTAGTTATATTCTTGTATATATGGAGCAGTATTATAGTAGTTATATTCTTGTATATAGGGGGCAGTATTATAGTAGTTATATTCTTGTACATAGAGGGCAGTATTATAATAGTTATATTCTTGTATATAGGTACAGTATTATAGTAGTTATATTCTTGTACATAGGGGCAGTATTATAGTAGTTATATTCTTGTATATAGGAGTAGTATTATAGTAGTTATATTCTTGTATATAGAGGGCAGTATTATAGTAGTTATATTCTTGTATATAGGGGCAGTATTATAGTAGATATATTCTTGTATATAGGAGGCAGTATTATAGTAGTTATATTCTTGTATATAGGGAGCAGTATTATAGTAGTTATATTCTTGTATATAGGAGGCAGTATTATAGTAGTTATATTCTTGTATATAGGAGCAGTCTTATAGTAGTTATATTCTTGTATATAGGGGTAGTATTATAGTAGTTATATTCTTGTATATAGGAGGCAGTATTATAGTAGTTATATTCTTGTATATAGGAGCAGTATTATAGTAGTTATATTCTTGTATATAGGGGGCAGTATTATAGTAGTTATATTCTTGTATATATAGGGCAGTGTTATAGTAGTTATATTCTTGTATATAGGGGGCAGTATTACAGTAGTTATATTCTTGTATATAGGAGGTAGTATTATAGTAGTTATATTCTTGTATATAGGAGGTAGTATTATAGTAGTTATATTCTTGTATATAGGAGCAGTATTATAGTAGTTATATTCTTGTATATAGAGGCAGTATTATAGAAGTTATATTCTTGTATATAGGAGGCAGTATTATAGTAGTTATATTCTTGTATATAGGGGGCAGTATTATAGTAGTTATATTCTTGTATATAGGAGTTAGTATTATAGTAGTTATATTCTTGTATATAGGGGCAGTATTATAGTGGTTATATTCTTTTATATAGGAGCAGTATTATAGTAGTTATATTCTTGTATATAGGAGCAGTCTTATAGTAGTTATATTCTTGTATATAGGGGGCAGTATTATAGTAGTTATATTCTTGTATATAGGGGCAGTATTATAGTGGTTATATTCTTGTATATAGGAGCAGTATTATAGTAGTTATATTCTTGTATATAGGGGGCAGTATTATAGTAGTTATATTCTTGTATATAGGAGCAGTCTTATAGTAGTTATATTCTTGTATATAGGAGCAGTATTATAGTAGTTATATTCTTGTATATAGGAGGCAGTATTATAGTAGTTGTATTCTTGCATATAGGGGGCAGTATTATAGTAGTTATATTCTTGTATATAGGGACAGTATTATAGTAGTTATATTCTTGTATATAGGGGCAGTATTATAGTAGTTATATTCTTGTATATAGAGGCAGTATTATAGTAGTTATATTCTTGTATATAGGGGGCAGTATTATAGTAGTTATATTCTTGTATATAGGGGGCAGTATTATAGTAGTTATATTCTTGTATATAGGGGCAGTATTATAGCAGTTATATTATTGTATATAGGAGTAGTATTATAGTAGTTATATTCTTGTATATAGGAGCAGTATTATAGTAATTATATTATTTTATATAGGGGGCAGTATTATAGTAGTTATATTCTTGTATATAGAGGCAGTGTTATAGTAGTTATATTCTTGTATATAGGGGGCAGTATTATAGTAGTTATAGTCTTGTATATATGGGCAGTATTATAGTAGTTATATTCTTGTATATAGGGGGCAGTATTATAGTAGTTATATTCTTATATATAGGAGCATTATTATAGTAGTTATATTCTTGTATATAGGGGCAGTATTATAGTAGTTATATTCTTGTATATAGGGGGCAGTATTATAGTAGTTATATTCTTGTATATAGGGGCAATATTATAGTGGTTATATTCTTGTATATAGGGGGCAGTATTATAGTAACTATATTCTTGTATATAGGGGGCAGTATTATAGTAGTTATATTCTTGTATATAGGAGCAGTATTATAGTAGTTATATTCTTGTATATAGGGGGCAGTATTATAGTAGTTATAGTCTTGTGTATAGGAGCAGTATTATAGTATTTATATTCTTGTATATAGGGGCAGTATTATAGTAGTTATATTCTTGTATATAGGGGCAGTATTATAGTAGTTATATTCTTGTATATAGGAGCAGTATTATAGTATTTATATTCTTGTATATAGGGGGCAATATTATAGTGGTTATATTCTTGTATATAGGAGCAGTATTATAGTAGTTATATTCTTGTATATATGGAGCAGTATTATAGTAGTTATATTCTTGTATATAGGGGGCAGTATTATAGTAGTTATATTCTTGTACATAGAGGGCAGTATTATAATAGTTATATTCTTGTATATAGGTACAGTATTATAGTAGTTATATTCTTGTACATAGGGGCAGTATTATAGTAGTTATATTCTTGTATATAGGAGTAGTATTATAGTAGTTATATTCTTGTATATAGAGGGCAGTATTATAGTAGTTATATTCTTGTATATAGGGGCAGTATTATAGTAGATATATTCTTGTATATAGGAGGCAGTATTATAGTAGTTATATTCTTGTATATAGGGAGCAGTATTATAGTAGTTATATTCTTGTATATAGGAGGCAGTATTATAGTAGTTATATTCTTGTATATAGGAGCAGTCTTATAGTAGTTATATTCTTGTATATAGGGGTAGTATTATAGTAGTTATATTCTTGTATATAGGAGGCAGTATTATAGTAGTTATATTCTTGTATATAGGAGCAGTATTATAGTAGTTATATTCTTGTATATAGGGGGCAGTATTACAGTAGTTATATTCTTGTATATAGGAGGTAGTATTATAGTAGTTATATTCTTGTATATAGGAGGTAGTATTATAGTAGTTATATTCTTGTATATAGGAGCAGTATTATAGTAGTTATATTCTTGTATATAGAGGCAGTATTATAGAAGTTATATTCTTGTATATAGGAGGCAGTATTATAGTAGTTATATTCTTGTATATAGGGGGCAGTATTATAGTAGTTATATTCTTGTATATAGGAGTTAGTATTATAGTAGTTATATTCTTGTATATAGGGGCAGTATTATAGTGGTTATATTCTTTTATATAGGAGCAGTATTATAGTAGTTATATTCTTGTATATAGGAGCAGTCTTATAGTAGTTATATTCTTGTATATAGGGGGCAGTATTATAGTAGTTATATTCTTGTATATAGGGGCAGTATTATAGTGGTTATATTCTTGTATATAGGAGCAGTATTATAGTAGTTATATTCTTGTATATAGGGGGCAGTATTATAGTAGTTATATTCTTGTATATAGGAGCAGTCTTATAGTAGTTATATTCTTGTATATAGGAGCAGTATTATAGTAGTTATATTCTTGTATATAGGAGGCAGTATTATAGTAGTTGTATTCTTGCATATAGGGGGCAGTATTATAGTAGTTATATTCTTGTATATAGGGACAGTATTATAGTAGTTATATTCTTGTATATAGGGGCAGTATTATAGTAGTTATATTCTTGTATATAGAGGCAGTATTATAGTAGTTATATTCTTGTATATAGGGGGCAGTATTATAGTAGTTATATTCTTGTATATAGGGGGCAGTATTATAGTAGTTATATTCTTGTATATAGGGGCAGTATTATAGCAGTTATATTATTGTATATAGGAGTAGTATTATAGTAGTTATATTCTTGTATATAGGAGCAGTATTATAGTAATTATATTATTTTATATAGGGGGCAGTATTATAGTAGTTATATTCTTGTATATAGAGGCAGTGTTATAGTAGTTATATTCTTGTATATAGGGGGCAGTATTATAGTAGTTATAGTCTTGTATATATGGGCAGTATTATAGTAGTTATATTCTTGTATATAGGGGGCAGTATTATAGTAGTTATATTCTTGTATATAGGGGCAGTATTATAGTAGTTATATTCTTGTATATAGAAGGCAGTATTATAGTAGTTATATTCTTGTATATAGGGGCAGTATTATAGTAGTTATATTCTTGTATGTAGGAGCAGTATTATAGTAGTTATATTCTTGTATATAGGGGGCAGTATTATAGTAGTTATATTCTTGTATATAGGGGCAGTATTATAGTAGTTATATTCTTGTATATAGGGGCAGTATTATAGTAGTTATATTCTTGTATATAGGGGTCAGTATTATAGTAGTTATATTTTTGTATATACGGGGCATTATTATATGATTTTTATTTTTGGACACAAAATTAAGCAGGTTATAGGTTTAGTTTATTAGTTGATACAGTATTGGTGACAATATATTTAAGATCCACAATTGTTTTCATTGACCATCACAAAGCTGCATCACATTGTATCTGACTGTGATAACTTATATATGTTGTATATCTGTCATCTATTTTTCTTCAAGAATCAGTATTGCTTTTTGTTTATAGCAGATGCATGAGCTCATTACAGAATACTAATTTCTTGGTTTGTTAAGCCTTATGTACTGTATATAGTGATTTCATTATTATATAGGAAAGTTGTCATTTACCTTAGTCAGCATATTGTAGATCGGCACATGGAAATAGGAATATGCTGAGGCCACAGTTTAGGATGTGCACAGCACTTAGCGTTTAATAGGCTGCCGGTCTAATCAGGTGACCTTAGTAAGAACCACAAATAATCATATAATGGATATATATATATAAAATATATATTAAAATGGCAGCTATTTTTTAAGAAACCCTTCCCTCTCTTACTGCTGTTGATGTTAATGTAGATCAGTCAGCCCACAGTATGTCTTCTTTGGAGACCACCCCCACTGTTCTTATTACTTTCCACATTTGGCGAGCAACCAGAAAAGTTGTGTTTTTTACAGGTTGGGTCGTTGGACTACGTCGGATTCGAGGACTACTTCGATGACAGCGTTTTTTTATTCTCAACAAAATGGTTAACGAGGGTTGTGTTGTTTTTTTTAAATAAAATATTTTTTTCTATGTCCTTGTATTTTTTAAACTTCATTACTACGTCATTAGTAATCACCTCTGGCTGATTGACAGCGTCCATTACTAAGGCGGGGCTTAGTGCTAGCCGGTGCAGACGCTAACACTAACCCCCATTATTAACCTGGTACCCACCGCCACCAGCGGTGCCGGGAAGAGCCGGGTACGATCCAGTACCCGACCATCGGTAGTGATGGTCGACCACTGCGTTGGCCATAGGCTGGTATTATTAGGCTGGGAAAGGTCAAGCACAGTGGCCCTTCCCACCCATTTTTTCTATTTATATATTTTTTACATGTTAGGCTTAGATACAAGGCCCCAGCAGACAGTAATCTTATACAGTTTAAGATTACTGTCTGCTGGGGCTGTTTATTTATGCCTACCATGTGTGATCCTGTTTGATGGGCCCTGTATCTAAGCCTCACACATTGTAGGCTTAGATACAGGGCCCCAGCAGACATTAACGCTATACTTACTCTCCTCTTTGGCTCCGGACACAACGGAGATCCTGACACCGTCCAGCGTTGCAATGTTGTCCTCCGGAACGAGGGGGGTAAGTATACTGTCAGTTACTATAGTAACAGGGGCTCGTGTAGTTTATTACATAGACCCCAGTTACTATAGCAACTGTTCATAGACGTGGTCCGGAGGGCTCCCTGGCTTCGGGGCTCGGTCGCAATTGCAAGCGCTGCGACCCTTCTAGCTACACCATTATGTGGCAGTCGCCCTTTGATCCTCGGCACCGGACCAAAGATCCGGGGCTTGGGCCCCGACTGCAGGTGCTAGCGATGCAAGCAGTGTTCACTATATGGTGCGTGGCTGTGCAGCCGCGCACCTTCCACAGTCCCCCTGCTCACTACTTTTTAAAGCACACGCACTGTCAGGGGCACCGGGCGGATGCAGTGGCGTCGCTAGCACCGGAGGGTGCCCCGATACTAGCGACAGCCACATTCACTTGTATCTGCGTCCTCAGGACGCAGATACAAATGAATAATGTAGGCTGCATGTCACATTAGGCCTGCAGTCTATAAGGTGCTGGGAAGTCTCCCTGCGCTGTCCGGCGTGATGACATCACTGCATCACGCCTGCAAGGCAGTGCACCACTCAGTCAGTCACGGGAGCAGGGCAAGGTAAGTACCATATTATTATTGGGGAGGGGCAAGTGGCACTGTATACACGGGGGGATTGCTATGTAGCACTATATACACAGGGGGAGCTGTGTGGCACTATATATAAGAGGGGGGGCTGAGTGTCACTATTTACAGGGGGCTGTGTGTGGCTCTATCTACAAGGGGGAGATGTGTGACACTATCTAAAGTGGGCTGTGTGGCACTATCTACAGGTGGTGTGTGTGAGGCTATCTACAGGGGTGGGTGTGGCACTATCTACAGGGGGCTGTGTTTGGCGCTATCTATGGGGGGATGGCGCTATCTACAGGGGGCTATGTGTGCCACTATCTACAGGGGGTCTGTGTGATGCTATCTACATGGGGTCTGTGTGACGCTATCTACAGGGGGTCTGTGTGACGCTATCTACAGGGGGCTGTGTGTGATACTATCTACAGGGGGTCTGTGTGATGCTATCTACAGGGGGTCTGTGTGATGCTATCTACAGGGTGTCTGTGTGACGCTATCTACAGGGGGTCTGTGTGACGCTATCTACAGGGGTGTAATGGCAGGGGGTAGGGAGACGGACAAGTGAGCCCTAATCTACCCGCCACTCTGTCCCTGCCTACTTGCAATGACCCGCCCTAGGCGACGGGGTACAACTGGGCGGCGGTCCCTGCGCTCAGTAAGTGCACGACAAACACGACAAACATACAAAGGAACACAAGCAAGGAAAAGGGGCCGTTGCCCACGGCAACACCGTGAGCAACCAGAGTGGTGAACGAGCCGAGTCAAGCCAGGAGTGTGCGAGGTACAAAACGAAAAGCAGAAGAGTAGTCGGTAAGCCAGGGTCTGTATGGAGCAGGATCAAAAATAGCAGGAGCTGTAGCTGGGCCAGGAAACCACAAGGAAAGAATCACAAGCACCGAGGGACAGGAAGGGCAGGCTTAAATAGACCGAGGGCGGGAGCTAGCTGAGTCTGGCCAGGTTACGATAGGCTCTCCCACTCCTAAGCCTGCCATCCTGAATGGTGGAAGCAGGAGTCAGTCTCAGGGATGTATTCTCAGGTGCTGACTGATTAGTTCTGGGAGTTAACCCCGAAGCTGTGCCTGGCAGATCCTTTACAAGGGGGCTGTGTGACGCTATCTACAGGGGGTCTGTGTGACGCTATCTACAGGGGGTCTGTGTGACGCTATCTACAAGAGGGTCTGTGTGACGCTATCTACAGTGGTCTGTGTGGCGCTATCTATGGGGGCAGTGGTGTAATGAGGGATTGTATCGTTGATGCCTATAATTGGTGTTTATAACTGTTGTTTATTTTACTGCTGGACTTGTAATATTTTAGTATTTAAAAAAGTAATTAAAACTGATCTAAAATAAGTTTTCTTCTTCTCTTATTTAGTCGCTATATTAGCGTCTCCTGGGGGTATTACTTCTGGTCATCAGATCGCCCACCATTGATGAAGACTTGTCCTGCTCCCTAACTGCCCCGCTCAGGAGCTGCCAAGACTTAGAGGGAACATTGGACGCCACTGCCACAAAGTAATAGTAAAATGATTTTACCACCCAATAACCCAGAAAGGAGTACCAAAGTCAAAAACATAATAATAATGCTTAGTGGTAAAAAGCAACAAACACCAGGAGATCCTCCACAGACGACACGCATTTCACATATGATACATGATCACTTTTCTGTCATATATATGTATAGACCAGTACATTACTAGTTAAAACTAACAATAAAGAATATAAAACCTATCTGGCGTTTAAATTTTTTTTAAATTAAAAAAAACTACTACTAATCTGTTAAACAAAATAAAGTGACATATTTACATAGTCGATGAGGTTGAAAAAAGATAGAGGTCCATCAAGTCCAACCTATAATCCTACCGAGTGGAGGAAGGAAAAAATCCCAATAAGACACGTGCCAAGTGCTTCATATAAGGGGACAAAAAACTTCCCTTCTCTATGTGCGAAAACGGGACCTTCAGCGTAAAAAAAAATCAAATAAATAAAACATTTTAAGTAATATTTCTTTTTTTACTCTAATCATCAATTTTTGAAGAAGGTGGACGGTGCAAAAATGAGACACAAAAACCAATGCCAAATTGGATTTTTTTTTTAAATTAAATGCTAAGTAAAAACAAAACTTCATACAGTTACTTTCATGGAAAAACCTAAAAGTTCTGACTGTTGGAAGGCAGGGAGAAAAAATAAAATTTTTGTGTATCAAAAAACAAAACTGTTAGTGCCCTTAAAGAAGTTGTCCCGGATTAGAAAAACACGGCTGCTTTCCTCCAAAAACAGTTCCGCTCCTATCCAGATGTTATGTGTGATATTGCAGCTCAGCCCCATTTACTTCAATGGCGCTGAGCTGTAATACCAGACACAACCCTTGGATAAGTGTGGCGCTGTTTAAGAAGAAAGCAGCCGTGTTTTTCTAATCTTGGCAACCCCTTTAAGGGGCAATTGCTTCTTTAAAAATGTGTCATTACTCAAAAATAAAGCCTTCTTTATGCATAGATGATAAGGTTACTGTGTCAGTGGACTAATACCCATAAAAGGGGACCAATATTGGCACCAGCCAAGCTTGGCAAACCATAGTGCCCTACGGAGATCTGGGATACGCTACAAGGTTTGGACTAACAGAGGGGCCAATGTGATACTGTCTCCCAAGGGGCCTCATACCCATTGATATGGCCCTGCCCATAAATATATTCTCTGCGTAAGCCCCAGAAAAGGATGCCACTTGTCTCTAGAGGGGTGATTTACAAACTATGGTTGTTGCAAAACTACAACTTCCAATATGACCGGACAGCGGCAAGTTGGGGGCTGTAGTTTTTCACTAGCTAGCCACAGTTTGAAAATCACCACTCTAGAACACAATTCCTCGGATGAATATCTAGATGTAGGAGAAGATAATCTGCCCTAGAGTCTGGCCATGCAAGTGCTATGTGACCCATAGGGGGTGGACAGGTCTGCACTGGGCTACCCATGCCCCAAGTGGGCTTCCCAATTTCTAGATAAGCAGACCTGCTCTTGGGGGCTACTGGGGGGGGGGGGGGGGTCTGTAAAGCCAATGTGTGCAAACCAGAATTGAAGGGGGAGGGGTATTCTTTTTGTATTGCTATGAGCCCTCTCCTCTGTGTCCACCACTGCTGTAGAAACTTGTAATTTCCTGAGGTGGTGGCGGTTTTAGAAGATATATGAGCAAATAGAAATGCAATGGGAGCTCGGAGCTGGGCGGTGCGGAGTACACAGGGTTGAGGGTGCAATACCCACATTTCCATTACTGAAGGATACAATTGTGTGAGACGTTCTGTAGATTGGCAGAAAGCCCCCGGCAGTGCGTCCATTAAACAGTAAGTATAGCAAATAACTAAGATCTTCTGTAAATGATTAAAAATGAATGTCTATAGCTCCCGCTATGGATGAATAAATAAGAGGAACAAATGTGTAGATTTATCAGCAGACTCGGCCTGGCTGCCCAGATTCTGCTCCGTTCACTTAATCTACAGTACAATAGTTACATAGAGAGTCGTCTGATCATGACCTGCAGTGAAGAATACAACTGATAATGGGACAAATGCGAATGAAGAGAAAGAGGAAACATAAAAATATTACTGATATCCAACCGCAGACTGTCCTCCTCTACACACTGTTACCTCACTTTTATCATTGTGACATCACCATGCAATCACAGACTGATCTGTTACATAGACTGTGTGACCTCACTTCACTCATTGTGACATCATCATCCAAACACAGACTGATATGTTATATACACTGTGTAAGTTCAATTCTCTCATTGTGACATCACTATCCAACCACAGACTGATCTGTTACATAGACTGTGTGACCTCACTTCACTCATTGTGACATCATCATCCAAACACAGACTGATATGTTATATACACTGTGTGAGTTCAATGCTCTCATTGTGACATCACTATCTAACCACAGACTGATCTGTTACATAGACTGTGTGACCTCACTTCACTCATTGTGACATCATCATCCAAACACAGACTGATATGTTATATACACTGTGTGAGTTCAATGCTCTCATTGTGACATCACTATCCAACCACAGACTGATCTGTTACATAGACTGTGTGACCTCACTTCACTCATTGTGACATCATCCAAACACAGACTGATATGTTATATACACTGTGTGAGTTCAATGCTCTCATTGTGACATCACCATCCAATCACAGACTTATCTGTTACATAGACTGTGTGACCTCACTTCACTCATTGTGACATCACCATCCAATCACAGACTGATCTGTTACATATACTGTGTGACCTCACTCATGGCCGGCCTTAGCTACGTGCGACACGTAGGCGCCGGACGCAACGCTGTAAGGGGGGCGCCAGCGGGTGAATTTCTCACGCTCTGCGGCTTCTGCTCGGGGCGCCAGCGGGTCAGGTGTCACTCACTAACGTCACTCCTGGCTTCCGCGGCGCGACTACCGCTACCCCTCTCCCCCTCCTCGTCTTATGTCCTGAGTGATGATCAGGCGTGATGACATCACTCAGGACGCAAGACAGGGAGGAGACTATCTTACAATGCAGTCCTGCTCTGGCTATTTCCCCAGGGCTCCGTTCCAGCAGCATCAGCATACGCAGTGCACTAAGAAGCCCAGCAGGTCAGTCAGACTGTGGGCTTTCGTCGTATGGGTGCACTGATAGGGGTCTAAAAATGGCAAATGGGCAGAGGATTCAGTGCCACCTTGGTGCCCATTTGCCACTTATTGCCCCTTTAGTGTCCTGTTCAGTGCCCCTTCGATGCCCATTTGCCATTTATTGCTCATTTATTGTTATTCTGTGACAGAGGGTTCTAAAGGGGCAGTAGTAAATGGCAAATATGCATCAAGGAGGCACTGAACATAAGAACACTAAAGGGGTAATAAGTGGAAAATGGGCACCAAGGTAGCAGTGAACGACACTGTTAATAAATGGCAGATGGGCAAATTGTTCAGTTGCTCCATAGTGCACATTTACCATTTGTTGCCTTTTTAGACCCTGTACACATTACATTAAAGAGGTTAAAAAGAAATTATGTTGAAGCAGTAGAGGAGAAGTTAGGGTGAGTTCATACGGAGTAATTTGACAAGTTTTTGGGAGCGGAAACCGCACAGCAAAACTCGTCAAGAACCGGCCGAAAATGCCTCCCATTGATTTCAATGGGAGGCGGAGGCGGTTTTCTCCCGCGAGCGGTAAAACCGCCTCGCGGGAGAAGGAAGGGACATGCCCTATCTTCGGGCGTTTACACCTCTGACATCCCATTGACATCAATGGGAGGCAGAGAAAGCGTATTTCGCAGAGTTTTATGCCCGCGGCGCTCAATGGCCGTGGGAGAAAAACGGTGCAAAAATCAGCGTGCAGGCAGAGGAAAATTTCCGCCTGCAAAAAACTCTGTGTGAACCCAGCCTTAAAATAAAAAAGAACTTATACTTACCTCTCTGTTCCCAGACGTTCCTGCATTTGGGGCTCCCGTCACCTCTGTTCACTGTTTGTATACAGAGCAGCTGCAGCGGTGATGTACTGTCGACGTGATGTCACCACTGCAGCTGCTCTGTATACAAACCGAGAACAGAGGTGACGGGAAAGTCTGGGAAGTGAGAGGTATGTATGGGCTGCTTTCTTATTTTAACCCTTTCAGACCTGAGACATTTATTGCTTTTTCACTACCTGCCTTGCTAGAGCCATCATTTTTTTTTATTTTTCCGTCAATAGGGTGGTGGTTATTTTTTTGCGGCATGAGTTGTAGTTTCTATTGGCACCATTTAAAGTACCATATAATGTACTGGGAAACTGAAAAAAAATATTTGAGGACTGAAATAAAAAAAAAAACTGATTCCTTTATAGTTTTTTGGGTTTCGACATTACGGCTTTCATCGTGCGGTAAAAACGACAACTTAACTTTATTCTGCGGCTCCATACGATTACGGTGATACCAAATTTATATAGGTTTTTTATATATTTTACTACTTTTACAAAGAAAACTATTTGTTAAAAAATTTTAAAAAAATTTTGTTTCACCCCAACATGACCAGACATAACTTTTTTTTATATTTTTGTCTAAACGGTGTGAGGGCTTATTTTTTGCAGGATGAGCTGTAGCTTTTATTTGCACAATATTTTGGTACATGCAACTTTTTGACATTTTTTTAGAGCTAATATGAACAAAAACAGCGATTTTTGCCTATTTACTTTTTTTTTTTACGGCCTTTACAGTGAGTTAAATAAGAAGTGATAAAAATTAGCAACATTGCCCACGTGGATAGCAGTTTTAATATTTTTTCCTATTATACAAAAGATAGCCTTTGAGTAAACGGAGTAAGGGCCAGTTCACACATTGCGTAAATACTGCGGATTTTCCGCAACGGAATTCGTTGCAGAAAATCCGCAGCAAATACAGTAACAGCAAAGTGGATGAGATAAAACAAATCTCCACACGCTGCGTAAATACTGAGCGTAAAAAACTGACCTGCGGTGCAGAGTTTTATTCCGCGGCATGTCAATTGTATTTGCGTAAACGCACCTTATTTGTTGCAGGTTTTCCCCATTGTATTCAATGGGAGGTAAATTCCTCAACAAATAGCAGTTGTGTTTGTTGCGGAGGGTTCACAGCGAACCTGCCACAAAAAACGCCACTCAGAACACAAACAATATATTATACTTACCTAGGAATCTGTGTTTTATCCTCCTGGGATGACGCTTCATATCATGTGACCTCCGCTGCAGCCAATCACAGGCTGTAGCGGCGGTCACATGGATGAAACGTCATCCCAGGAGGCCGGCCTGGATGATGTCACCATCAAATCACAGACTGTCCAGCTACATAGATTGTGTGACCTCACTGCACTCACTGTGACAACATCTTCCAAACACAGACTAACCTGCTAAAAAGACTGTGTGATGTCACTGCACTCATTGTAACATCACCATCCAATCACAGAATGACCTGCTCCATAGTTTTTTTTTTATTTTACTTCACTTAATATGACATTACCATTCAAACACCTACATAGACAGTGTGACCTCACTGCACTCATTGTGACATCATTATCCAGCCACAAACTGCCCTGCCGCAAACTGTGCGAGCTCAGTGTACTCTGTGGCATCACCATACAGTTCCAGACTGGCCTACAACATACACTGTGTGATCTAACGACATTCATTGCTACATCATAATGCAATCACAGAGTAACCTGCTACATCGATTGTGACCTCACTGCACTCATTGTGACATCATAATCCAATCACAGACTGTCCTGCTATATAGACTATCACCTTGCTGCATTCATTGTGACATCATCATCCAATAACAGACTGACCTGCTGACTGAACATGCTGGCTATGGTATAGGGGCACTGTTACATGATGGCTTTGTTAGAGGGACACTGTCACAGGCTCTTTCTTATAGAGGTACTGGTACATGCTAATTATTAATTATAGGGGCACTGTTGGAAGCTGGTTTTGCTACAGGGGCACTGTTGTAGGCTGGTTTTGTTACAGGGGCACTGTTGTAGGCTGGTTTTGTTACAGGGGCACTGTTGTAGGCAGGTTTTACCATAGAGGCACTGTTGTAAGCTGGTTTTGTTATAGAGGCACTGTTGTAAGTTGGTTTTGTTACAGGGGCGCTGTTGTAAGCTAGTTTTGTTACAGGGGCACTTTTGTAGGCTGGTTTTGTTACAGGGGCACTGTTGGAAGCTGGTTTTGTTACAGGGGTACTGTTGGAAGCTGGTTTTGTTACACGGGCACTGTTGGAAGCTGGTTTCGTTATAGGGGCACTGTTGAAAGCTGGTTTTGTTACAGGGGCACTGTTGTAAGCTGGTTTTGTTAAAGGGGCACTGTTGTCGGCTGGTTTTATTACAGGGGCACTGTTGTAGGCTGGTTTTGCTATAGAGGCACTGTTGTAAGCTGGTTTTGTTATAGAGGCACTGTTGTAAGCTGGTTTTATTATAGAGGCACTGTTGTAAGTTGGTTTTGTTACAGGGGCACTGTTGTAAGCTAGTTTTGTTACAGGGGCGCTGTTGTAAGCTAGTTTTGTTACAGGAGCACTGTTGTAGGCTGGTTTTGTTACAGGGGCACTGTTGTAGGCTGGTTTTGTTACAGGGGCACTGTTGGAAGCTGGTTTTGTTACAGGGGCACTGTTGGAAGCTGGTTTTGTTACAGGGGCACTGTTGGAAGCTGGTTTTGTTACACGGGCACTATTGGAAGCTGGTTTTGTTACAGGGGCACTGTTAGAAGCTGGTTTTGTTAGGCTGGGTTCACACGACCTATTTTCAGGCGTTTTACGCCTCGAATTACGCCTGAAAACACGGCTCAAATACGTCGGCAAACATCTGCCCATTCATTTCAATGGGTTTGCCGACGTACTGTGCCGACGACCTGTAATTTTACGCGTCGCTGTCAAAAGACGGCGCGTAAAATAACAGCGTCGTCAAAGAAGTGCAGGACACTTCTTGGGACGTAATTTGAGCAAAACGCCAGTACGAGCAATTACGTCTGAAATGCAGGAGCTGTTTTCTCCTGAAAACAGCGCCGTAATTTCAGCCGTAATTGTCGTTATCGTGTGCACATACCCTTATAGGGGCACTTTTGGAAGCTGGTTTTGTTACAGGGGCACTGTTGTCGGCTGGTTTTGTTATAGGGCCACTGTTGTAGGCTGGTTTTGTTACAGGGGCACTGTTGTAGGCTGGTTTTGTTACAGGGGCACTGTTGTAAGCTAGTTTTGTTACAGGGGCACTTTTGTAGGCTGGTTTTGTTACAGGGGCACTTTTGTAGGCTGGTTTTGTTACAGGGGCACTGTTGTAAGCTGGTTGTGTTACAGGGCCACTGTTGTAGGCTGTTTTGCTTTTTACAGGGGCACTGCTGTAGGCTGGTTTTGTTACAGTGGCACTGTTGTAGGCTGCTTTTGTTACAGTGGCACTGTTGTAGGCTGCTTTTGTTACAGGGGCACTGTTATAGTCTACTTTTGTTACATGGGCACTGTTGTAGGCTGCTTTTGTTACAGGGGCACTGTTATAGGCTGGCTCTGCTATAGTGACATTGTAATGGGGGCAATTTGAATGTTTAGAGATGCTGTGGCTCATACAATATTCAGGATCTTCACCAAGAGCCGCAGGGCAGTGTATTATGGTGAGTCTTCATGAGTGTAGTCTTGGGGGTAATTGGTTGAACATTCCTTGACTTATAGGAAACTTGGTTTAGGAATGAAATGTTGAGGAACATTGACTACAGGCAAATATATATCACAGGGAAAAGAAGAGAAAGCTGAAGAAATTTTGTCTTCTTATGTAATTCATTTGGCAGAGCTCCTGGTGGGCTTGTGCTGTGCTGTGGGCGATGCCCGGGCATGGAGCTGGTGCAGTGCTGGTTGTGATCCTGGTGCATGGTCAGAATGTGAATCTGCCGCCTCCTCGCCGCTGCTCAGGACACGTCTATTAATTAGAGCAGTGGAATCCGGCGCCCGGGATTATTGGAGGGAGAAAAATGTTCTTCTCACAGCAGCGCACGGCCGTCCAGGCTCATTATACGACATGCGGGGGGATGAGGGTGACGACGAGGCGCTCTGCAGCCCGATTCACTATGAAATGGAAGGTGACAGCTGCTGCTTCATCCACATTATTTTGTTTTCCTGCTTGATGGAAACTTGAGACAACGTTTTTCTTATTTTGGGAGAAAATATATTTTGTCCTGACAGATCTACCGGATCAGTGGTAATTCAGTAACATGGCATTTATCTACAGCTGTGTGTTTCTCTGTCCCAGCATCATATTGGCTTAGATACAGTGGGTCAGCAGACTGTATCACACATGATAGGATTAGGTACACAGCTCAGCAGACAATATCACATATAATAGGATTAGATACAGCAGCTGAGCAGACAGTATCACACATGATAGGATTAGATACATGGCTCTGCAGACAGTATCATACATGATAGGATTAGATACAGTGGCTCAGCAGACAGTATCCCACATGATAGGATTAGATACATCGCTCAGCAGACAGTATCCCACATGATAGGATTAGATACACCAGCTCAGCAGACAGTATCACACGTGATAGGATTAGATACAGTGGCTCAGAAGATAGAATCACACATGATAGGATTTGATACAGCGCTCAGCAGACAATACCACACATGATAGGCTTAGATACACATCTCAGCAGACATTATCACACATGATAGGCTGTAGGGTGGCACCATCCATGAGACGTTCCGTGCCCCGCTATTCAGCCCCTTTTGCTTACGTAAGCGGCACGATGTCACGCTGCCGCACTGCTTGCGTCGTTGAATGACAGGGCAAGGTAGCCTGCCAATCAGCGCCTTTCAATGACGCAACGTTATGTGTGAGTTTTTCCTTTACACCTTTAGTGCCTTATGGATCCACTTCTGGCTTTGGCTTAAAAAAGTTAGGCAAAAACTTACATAAAAACTGCAGCAAAACTGTGTGTGTGATCCTGGTCTTACACTGACAGGCTGTAACGTTTAGAAATACTAAGTATACCAAAGCATTATAGAAGCGATCAGAAGATCACATTGTAAAGTCCCCTAGTGGGACTAAAAAAACAAAACAAGAGGACATGCAGTTGACTAAAATGTATTAAAAAACAAAAAAGTTACGCAGTAAAAATAAATATTTTTTTTTCCCATAAAAAAGGGTTTTAATTTGTGAAAGTATAAAAAATAAAGATACACACATATGTATCGCCGCAATTGTAATGACCTGAACAATAAGATGAATATGTTATTTAAAAGTGCATGGTGAACACCAAACAAACAAAAAGAAAAAAAACATAAAATGGCGCAAAGTCCCATGTACCCCAAAATAATACTAATGAAAACAACATCTTGTCTTGAAAAAAAACACGGCTGCGTTGATTAAAATGATTTTTGTTTAAAGAATGTTAACGTTTTTATTTTGCAAAAATAGTAAAACATAAAAAAACGATACTTTGGATATCACCATAATCGTACATACCCATAATATAACGTAACATTTTTTATTTACATCACATAGTAAATGGCAAAAGCTAAAAATTATAAAGAATATTAAAAGTTGATCAATACAATATATTTAGACAAAAATAGTGGCGTAAAAAATTCTACTCTTTCCGCTAAAAACAAGCCTGTGTCTGCTGTTGCAGCAGTTTAGCTCCATATAAGTGAATGAGGCTGAGCTGCAATATCACAAATAGCCTGGAAAAAAGGTGCGGCACTGTAGTCGGAAGAAATAAGTCATGCCTTTCTAATCCTAAACAACCCCTTTGAGGTTAGGAACAAACACAAGCTGTGCAGCGTATCTGCCCTGAACACCGCAGGGAATGCGTCCGTAATCCCACACAACACTGTGGTGCATTTTTTTCGGGTGTAAATTCTGCTTCGTAAATTATCGCACATTTGTTACCCTCTCCCTCCTCTGACGGCCGCTCCGGCCTCCCTGGATGACGTTGCAGGCTATGTGACCGCTGCAGCCTGTGATTGATTACGCCGTGTGTGTTCATACCCTAAGTTATATTCATGTATATAGGAGCAATATTATAGTAGTTATATTCTTGTATATAGGGGGCAGTATTATAGTAGTTATATTCTTGTATATAGGGAGCAGTATTATAGTAGTTATATTCTTGTATATAGGGGGCAGTATTATAGTAGTTATATTCTTGTATATAGGGAGCAGTATTATAGTAGTTATATTCTTGTATATAGGGGCCGTATTATAGTAGTTATATTCTTGTATATAGGGGGCAGTATTATAGTAGTTATATTCTTGTATATAGGGGCAGTATTATAGTAGTTATATTCTTGTATATAGGAGCAGTATTATAGTGGTTATATTCTTGTATATAGGGGGCAGTATTATAGTAGTTATATTCTTGTATATAGGAGCAGTATTATTGTAGTTATATTCTTGTATATAGGGCAGTATTATAGTAGTTATATTCTTGTATATAGGGAGCAGTATTATAGTAGTTATATTCTTGTATATAGGGGCAGTATTATAGTAGTTATATTCTTGTATATAGGGGCAGTATTATAGTAGTTATATTCTTGTATATAGGGGCAGTATTATAGTAGTTATATTCTTGTATATAGGAGCAGTATTATAGTAGTTATATTCTTGTATATAGGGGCAGTATTATAGTAGTTATATTCTTGTATATAGGGGGCAGTATTATAGTAGTTATATTCTTGTACATAGGTGGCAGTATTATAGTAGTTATATTCTTGTACATAGGTGGCAGTATTATAGTAGTTATATTCTTGTATATAGGAGCAGTATTATAGTAGTTATATTCTTGTATATAGGAGCAGTATTATAGTAGTTATATTCTTGTATATAGGAGCAGTATTATAGTAGTTATATTCTTGTATATAGGGGCATTATTATAGTAGTTATATTCTTGTATATAGGAGCAGTATTATAGTAGTTATATTCTTGTATATAGGGAGCAGTATTATAGTAGTTATATTCTTGTATATAGGGAGCAGTATTATAGTAGTTATATTCTTGTATATAGGGAGCAGTATTATAGTAGTTATATTCTTGTATATAGGGGGCAGTATTATAGTAGTTATATTCTTGTATATAGGAGGCAGTATTATAGTAGTTATATTCTTGTCATAGGAGAGGATAGACGTGTGCTTGTGAGCTCCCTGTTAGGACTATGCATGGCTTCTGACCCAGGTGGAGGGGAGGGGTCCTGGGCTGATGATCCTGGGAAAGCCCAGAGTCTGGAGTTTGGCCTGCAGCATGGAGATGGTGGAGGTGATGATCTGGAAATGGTGGCTGGTGAGTCAACTGAATCTCATGATGTTGGTGAATTGTGCACAAAAATGACAAAGAAAAATATCTTTAAAATGGAAATGGAAGAGACTGATCCAAAGGCAAAGCTGATGAAATGTGAGTGTCTGGATGTTTGCACACGTGAGCTGGTTATATTGAAGGAGAGATTGCAGAAAGAATCATACACAGTACCCAAAATAAAGAACCGGGCAATTGAGAACAAAAGGGAGACCAGAGCCCAAACTGTGAAGAGAAAAAATATCATTGCAAAAAAAGACACTGACTATAATATTGTGGCACAGGGAAACCCTGGAAGATATGAGTGTGCGGTGGCTGGAGAATCACATCTCTCATCATGTGTGGGGTCTGTGCAATCAGCCAACACAAATGCTGCTAAAGCTGCAGAGAAATGTGTGCCAGCTGACGAGGGGGTTAACTGCAGTAGACTCTATGTGCAGTACTGATGAAGTGAATGCGAGTGGCACTCCTGGGAGTGATCAAGAAAGTGCCTCATGTCCTGATATTATAAGTGAGACCTCGCTCAGCGCGGTGATTGACAGTCTGATATCTGATGAACCAGCGGCACAGGCTGAGGCGGACATTGCAGACCCTGTTCTGGAGGTTCAGCCGTCCGCAGTGTCAGTGAATGGAGTGCAGGTTACACAGCGATCAGGAGCAGACACAGGAGGATCTGCAGTATAATCAGCTGAGGAGAGGTCCAGTCCTGACCCACCTGCTGACAGACCTCAGTACAGGAGACTGTTCTCCAGCGTCACAAGACCGACTAACCCCCCACCTCAGAGGAGGAACGCGGTCAGAATCAGGTACTCAGGACCAGAGGAAAACATCCCCTCCAGACTCCACATTGGGAAAGTTTTGTTGAAGGAGTTTATGAAGTTTAAAGCTTCTGAGGTGTTCGCTCTGATCCACGTTCCCTCCAGCAGGAATTATGACATCAGTTTCAAGCTGCAATATAGTCTAGATTTATTCTGGAGTATTTATAACGATACAAAGGAGCACGCGATGTGGGAGCATCTACATGTCATCCAGCTGACTAAACCCCAGGTAGTCACTGCCACCGTCCTGTTCCAGTCTGAGGTGGTGGCTCTGGCAGATTTGCAGCACTGGTTGAGCAGATATTGTGAGGTGAAGAGACTTCCAACAAAGATCTATGATGAGGAGGAGATCTGGAATGGAGGATATTCTGTCAAGATCCAGCTGGTTCAGGAGAATGGAGTGACCAGACATCTGCCGCACTCATTCTACCTGGGCTCGGAGAGAGGCGTATGTTACTACCCTGGTCAACCGCGACTGTGCCATAGATGTGGGGGCAGACACCTGGCATTCAACTGTTCCCGTATTAAGTGCTCACTATGTGGTCAGTTTGGGCATGTGAAAGATGATTGTACAGGACCTGTCATCTGTAACCTGTGCTTGGGACCTGGACATACATTCCGGGAGTGTCCACATGCAGAACATAATAAAGAGGAGACCTTTAAAGAAGCCATGGAGGAAGACCAGGAGGATGTCTCCATATGTGTAGATACAACCCCAGAACCTGGAAGTCCCAGCGATGATGTGAGCCAAAGTACCAGAGACCCTGCTCCAGAGACGAATGTCCCATCTGTGGATGCTGCACAAGTGTCACCAGCCACTGAAAATAGAGGTCATGCTAAAAGCAAAATATCCAGTCACTCTGTCACCAAAACATCTAAACATCTGCCCAACACCAGTAAGGAACCAGCTGATCCAGCCGCAGCGACCAGTAAGGAACCAGCTGGGCCAGCCGCAGCGAACAGTAAAAAACCAGCTGGGCCAGCCGCAGCGACCAGTAAAAAACCAGCTGATTCAGCCGCAGCAACCAGTATCGATGAGGAGGGATTTCAGACAGTTAAAAGGAGAAGTAAAACAGATGATTCTTCTAGGAAAAAAATCACTGCTGCAAAGAAATCACCGGAGTCTCCAGTGCTGGCGATAACTGGGGGACGTTACTGTGCGCTGGGAGAAGATGACCAGGAGGAAGAAGCAGAGATGGAGCAAGTCTCCTCACACAACCCAGATGACGAACCTCAGGATGAAGACGCTGACCCCCCAATGTCCACCAAAATATGGGGTGTTACAGGACATAGCAGTGGAAGAAGGAAAAAAGTAGGAAAGACATGTAACCAAGATGAGGCTGAAAATCACTTCCTATTAACGTGAACAGTGTGAAGAATAGGAGCAGGCGGCGGGCGATATTCCAGCGTCTGTCTGACGACAAAACCAATGTCATCTTTATACAAGAGACTTATCTACAGAGTAATGTCCCTGCTGTGTCCCTGTCCCTGCAGTCACCACATTTAGTGGGACAGTGAAACTCTCAGCTGCTGTATGGAGACTTCTAGCCCGAACTCTGTTTATATCATAGAGGTTCACTATATGCCATAAATGAGGTGACCGTGTCCCTCTGTGGTGTGCGCGATGCTGCCCGGGCACCAATAAAGAAGAACTCTCCTGTAATACTGTCTAGAATAATATCATGAAAAATAGTTGAAACAATCTATACTGGCGCAATATTCATATATTATGGTTTGTTTAATGATTGTGATGTTATTAAGAGACAAATGTTTATTTTCTTTATCTGTTATGAGTGTATTGCAAAGGTATTGTAATAATTTGTTGCAAGTTTTCAAATAAAAAAGCTAATTATAGTAGTTATATTCTTGTATATAGGAGCAGTATTATAGTAGTTATATTCTTGTATATAGGAGCAGTATTATAGTAGTTATATTCTTGTATATAGGGAGCAGTATTATAGTAGTTATATTCTTGTATATAGGGAGCAGTATTAAAGTAGTTATATTCTTGTATATAGGGGGCAGTATTATAGTAGTTATATTCTTGTATATAGGAGGCAGTATGTTAGTAGTTATATTCTTGTATATAGGGGCAGTATTATAGTCGGTATATTCTTGTATATAGGAGGCAGTATTATAGTAGTTATATTCTTGTATATAGGGGCAGTATTATAGTAGGTATATTCTTGTATATAGGAGGCAGTATTATAGTAGTTATATTCTTGTATATAGGGGCAGTATTATAGTAGGTATATTCTTGTATATAGGAGGCAGTATTATAGTAGTTATATTCTTGTATATAGGGCAGTATTATAGTAGTTATATTCTTGTATATAGGGGGCAGTATAATAGTAGTTATATTCTTGTATATAGGGGGCAGTATTATCGTAGTTATATTCTTGTATATAGGAGCAGTATTATAGTAGTTATATTCTTGTATATAGGAGCAGTATTATAGTAGTTATATTCTTGTATATAGGGCAGTATTATAGTAGTTATATTATTGTATATAGGGGGCAGTATTATAGTAGTTATATTCATGTATATAAGGAGCAGTATTATAGTAGTTATATTCTTGTATATAGGAGCGGTATTATAGTAGTTATATTCTTGTATATAAGGAGCAGTAATATAGTAGTTATATTCTTGTATATAGGAGCAGTATTATAGTAGTTATATTCTTGTATATAGGTGGCAGTATTATAGTAGTTATATTCTTGTATATAGGGGCGGTATTATAGTAGTTATAGTCTTGTATATAGGGGGCAGTATTATAGTAGTTATATTCGTGTATATAGGGGCAGTATTATAGTAATTATATTCTTGTACATAGGGGCAGTATTATAGTAGTTATATTCTTGTATATAGGAGCAGTATTAGGGCATGCCCACACGTGGCGGATTTCCTCCGCAACTGTCCGCATCAATGCCGCACAGAATCTGCGTTGCAGATTCTGCGGCGGATCTGCCCAAAATGTGCAGTAGATTGATGCGGACTAGCTGCTGCGGACTGCGGTAAAAGTGCTTCCCTTCTCTCTATCAGTGAAGGATAGAGAGAAGGGACAGCACTTTCCCTAGTGAAAGTAAACGAATTTCATACTTACCGGCCGTTGTCTTGGTGATGCGTCCCTCTTTCGGCATCCAGCCCGACCTCCCTGGATGACGTGGCAGTCCATGTGACCGCTGCAGCCTGTGATTGGCTGCAGCCGTCACTTAGACTGAAACGTCATCCTGGGAAGCCGGACTGGAGATAGAAGCAGGGAGTTCTCGGTAAGTATGAACTTCTATTTTTTTTACAGGTTGCTGTATATTGGGATCGGTAGTCACTGTCCAGGGTGCAGAAACAGTTACTGCCGATCGCTTAACTCTTTCAGTACCCTGGACAGTGACTATTTACAGACGTTGACTAGCAACGCTCCTGTAATTACGGGAGCCCCATTGACTTCCTCAGTCTGGCTGTAGACCTAGAAATACATAGGTCCAGCCAGAAGGAAGAAATGTCATGTCAAAAAAGCAAGACGCATCCGCAGCACACATAACATGTGCATGACAGCTGCGGACTTCATTGCGGAAATTAGAATCTCCTTTGAAGTCAATGGAGAAATTCCGCCATGAGTCCGCAACCAGTCCGCCACAACTCCGCAACAGCCATTGCATGCTGCGGATACCAATTCCGCACCGCAGCCTATGCTCCGCAGCGGAATTTTCCATATCGTTTAAACGAACCCTACTAAATAGAAGTGGAAGTCAATGGAGAAACGGCTCCGCTGCGGATTAACGCTGTGGAGTGTCCGCAGCGGAATTCAAGAGCAATTCCGCCACGTGTGGCTTTGCCCGTATAGTAGTTATATTCTTGTATATAGGGAGCAGTATTATAGTAGTTATATTCTTGTATATAGGGAGCAGTATTATAGTAGTTATATTCTTGTATATAGGGGGCAGTATTATAGTAGTTATATTCTTGTATATAGGAGGCAGTATTATAGTAGTTATATTCTTGTATATAGGGGCAGTATTATAGTAGTTATATTCTTGTATATAGGGGGCAGTATTATAGTAGTTATATTCTTGTATATAGGAGCAGTATTATAGTAGTTATATTCTTGTACATAGGGGCAGTATTATAGTAGTTATATTCTTGTATATAGGGGTAGTATTATATTCTTGTATATTGGGGCAGTATTATAGTAGTTATATTCTTGTATATAGGAGACAGTATTATAGTAGTTATATTCTTGTATATAGGGGCAGTATTATAGTAGTTATATTCTTGTATATAGGAGCAGTATTATAGTAGTTATGTTCTTGTATATAGGGGCAGTATTATATTCTTGTTTATTGGGGCAGTATTATAGTAGTTATATTCTTGTACATAGGGGGCAGCATTATAGTGGTTATATTCTTGTATATAGGGGCAGTATTATAGTAGTTATATTCTTGTATATAGGAGGCAGTATTATAGAAGTTATATTCTTGTATATAGGGGCAGTATTATAGTAGTTATATTCTTGTATATAGGGGGCAGTATTATAGTAGTTATATTCTTGTATATAGGGGGCAGTAATATAGTATTTATATTCTTGTATATAGGGGGCAGTATTATAGTAGTTATATTCTTGTATATAGGGGGCAGTATTATAGTAGTTATATTCTTGTATATAGGAGCAGTATTATAGTAGTTATAATCTTGTACATAGGGGCAGTATTATAGTAGTTATATTCTTGTATATAGGGGGTAGTATTATATTCTTGTATATTGGGGCAGTATTATAGTAGTTATATTCTTGTATATAGGAGACAGTATTATAGTAGTTATATTCTTGTATATAGGGGCAGTATTATAGTAGTTATATTCTTGTATATAGGAGCAGTATTATAGTAGTTATGTTCTTGTATATAGGGGCAGTATTATATTCTTGTTTATTGGGGCAGTATTATAGTAGTTATATTCTTGTACATAGGGGGCAGCATTATAGTGGTTATATTCTTGTATATAGGGGCAGTATTATAGTAGTTATATTCTTGTATATAGGAGGCAGTATTATAGAAGTTATATTCTTGTATATAGGGGCAGTATGATAGTAGTTATATTCTTGTATATAGGGGGTAGTATTATAGTAGTTATATTCTTGTATATAGGGGGCAGTATTATAGTAGTTATATTCTTGTATATAGGAGCAGTATTATAGTAGTTATATTCTTGTATATAGGGGCAGTATTATAGTAGTTATATTCTTGTATATAGGGGGCAGTATTATAGTAGTTATATTCTTGTATATAGGAGGCATTGTTAAAGTAGTTATATTCTTGTACATAGGGGCAGTATTACATTAGTTATATTCTTGTATATAGGGGCAGTATTATAGTAGTTATATTCTTGTATATAGGGGCAGTATTATAGTAGTTATATTCTTGTATATAGGGGGCAGTATTATAGTAGTTATATTCTTGTATATAGGAGGCAGTGTTAAAGTAGTTATATTCTTGTATATAGGAGCAGTATTATAGTAGTTATATTCTTGTATATAGGGGCAGTATTATAGTAGTTATATTCTTGTATATAGGGGAAGTAATATAGTAGTAATATTCTTGTATATAGGAGCAGTATTGTAGCAGTTATATTCTTGTATATAGGGGCAGTATTATAGTAGTTATATTCTTGTATATAGGAGGCTGTATTATAGTAGTTATATTATTGTATATAGGGGAAGTAATATAGTAGTAATACTCTTGTATATAGGAGCAGTATTATAGTAGTTATATTCTTGTATATAGGAGGCAGTATTATAGTACGTTTATTCTTGTATGTAGGGGCAGTATTATAGTAGTTATATTCTTGTATATAGGAGCAGTATTATAGTAGTTATATTCTTGTATATAGGAGCAGTATTATAGTAGTTATATTCTTGTATTTAGGGGGCAGTATTATAGTAGTTATATTCTTGTAAATAGGAGGCAGTATTATAGTAGTTATATTCTTGTATATAAGAGGCAGTATTATAGTAGTTATATTCTTGTATATAGAGGCAGTATTATAGTAGTTATATTCTTGTATATAGGGGCAGTATTATAGTAGTTATATTCTTGTATATAGGGGCAGTATTATAGTCGTTATATTCTTGTATATAGAGGGCAGTATTATAGTAGTTATATTCTTGTATATAGGGGCAGTATTATAGTAGTTATATTCTTGTATATAGAGGCTGTATTATAGTAGTTATATTCTTGTATATAGGGGCAGTATTATAGTAGTTATATTCTTGTTTATAGGAGACAGTATTATAGTAGTTATATTCTTGTATATAGGGGGGCAGTATTATAGTAGATATATTCTTGTATATAGGGGAAGTATTATAGTAGTTATATTCTTGTATATAGGAGCAGTATTATAGTAGTTATATTCTTGTATATAGGAGGCAGTATTATAGAAGTTATATTCTTGTATATAGGGGCAGTATTATAGTAGTTATATTCTTGTATATAGGGGCAGTATTATAGTAGTTATGTTCTTGTATATAGGGGGCAGTATTATAGTAGTTATATTCTTGTATATAGGGGGCAGTAATATAGTATTTATATTCTTGTATATAGGGGGCAGTATTATAGTAGTTATATTCTTGTATATAGGGGGCAGTATTATAGTAGTTATATTCTTGTATATAGGAGCAGTATTATAGTAGTTATAATCTTGTACATAGGGGCAGTATTATAGTAGTTATATTCTTGTATATAGGGGGTAGTATTATATTCTTGTATATTGGGGCAGTATTATAGTAGTTATATTCTTGTATATAGGAGACAGTATTATAGTAGTTATATTCTTGTATATAGGGGCAGTATTATAGTAGTTATATTCTTGTATATAGGAGCAGTATTATAGTAGTTATGTTCTTGTATATAGGGGCAGTATTATATTCTTGTTTATTGGGGCAGTATTATAGTAGTTATATTCTTGTACATAGGGGGCAGCATTATAGTGGTTATATTCTTGTATATAGGGGCAGTATTATAGTAGTTATATTCTTGTATATAGGAGGCAGTATTATAGAAGTTATATTCTTGTATATAGGGGCAGTATTATAGTAGTTATATTCTTGTATATAGGGGGTAGTATTATAGTAGTTATATTCTTGTATATAGGGGGCAGTATTATAGTAGTTATATTCTTGTATATAGGAGCAGTATTATAGTAGTTATATTCTTGTATATAGGGGCAGTATTATAGTAGTTATATTCTTGTATATAGGGGGCAGTATTATAGTAGTTATATTCTTGTATATAGGAGGCATTGTTAAAGTAGTTATATTCTTGTACATAGGGGGCAGTATTACATTAGTTATATTCTTGTATATAGGGGCAGTATTATAGTAGTTATATTCTTGTATATAGGAGGCAGTATTATAGTAGTTATATTCTTGTATATAGGGGCAGTATTATAGTAGTTATATTCTTGAATATAGGGGGTAGTATTATAGTAGTTATATTCTTGTATATAGGGGGCAGTATTATAGTAGTTATATTGTTGTATATAGGAGGCAGTGTTAAAGTAGTTATATTCTTGTATATAGGAGCAGTATTATAGTAGTTATATTCTTGTATATAGGGGCAGTATTATAGTAGTTATATTCTTGTATATAGGAGGCAGTATTATAGTAGTTATATTCTTGTATATAGGAGGCTGTATTATAGTAGTTATATTCTTGTATATAGGGGAAGTAATATAGTAGTAATATTCTTGTATATAGGAGCAGTATTGTAGCAGTTATATTCTTGTATATAGGGGCAGTATTATAGTAGTTATATTCTTGTATATAGGAGGGTGTATTATAGTAGTTATATTATTGTATATAGGGGAAGTAATATAGTAGTAATACTCTTGTATATAGGAGCAGTATTATAGTAGTTATATTCTTGTATATAGGAGGCAGTATTATAGTACGTTTATTCTTGTATGTAGGGGCAGTATTATAGTAGTTATATTCTTGTATATAGGAGCAGTATTATAGTAGTTATATTCTTGTATATAGGAGCAGTATTATAGTAGTTATATTCTTGTATATAGGGGGCAGTATTATAGTAGTTATATTCTTGTAAATAGGAGGCAGTATTATAGTAGTTATATTCTTGTATATAAGAGGCAGTATTATAGTAGTTATATTCTTGTATATAGAGGCAGTATTATAGTAGTTATATTCTTGTATATAGGGGCAGTATTATAGTAGTTATATTCTTGTATATAGGGGCAGTATTATAGTCGTTATATTCTTGTATATAGAGGGCAGTATTATAGTAGTTATATTCTTGTATATAGGGGCAGTATTATAGTAGTTATATTCTTGTATATAGAGGCTGTATTATAGTAGTTATATTCTTGTATATAGGGGCAGTATTATAGTAGTTATATTCTTGTTTATAGGAGACAGTATTATAGTAGTTATATTCTTGTATATAGGGGGGCAGTATTATAGTAGATATATTCTTGTATATAGGGGAAGTATTATAGTAGTTATATTCTTGTATATAGGAGCAGTATTATAGTAGTTATATTCTTGTATATAGGGGGCAGTATTATAGTAGTTATATTCTTGTATATAGGGGGCAGTATTATAGTAGTTATATTCTTGTATATAGGGGGCAGTATTATAGTAGTTATATTCTTGTATATAGGGGCAGTATTATAGTAGTTATATTCTTGTATATAGAGGCTGTATTATAGTAGTTATATTCTTGTATATAGGGGCAGTATTATAGTAGTTATATTCTTGTATATAGGAGACAGTATTATAGTAGTTATATTCTTGTATATAGGGGGGCAGTATTATAGTAGATATATTCTTGTATATAGGGGAAGTATTATAGTAGTTATATTCTTGTATATAGGAGCAGTATTATAGTAGTTATATTCTTGTATATAGGGGGCAGTATTATAGTAGTTATATTCTTGTATATAGGGGGCAGTATTATAGTAGTTATATTCTTGTATATAGGGGGCAGTATTATAGTAGTTATATTCTTGTATATAGGGGGCAGTATTATAGTAGTTATATTCTTGTATATAGGGCAGTATTATAGTAGTTATATTCTTGTATATAGGGCAGTATTATAGTAGTTATATTCTTGTATATAGGGGCAGTATTATAGTAGTTATATTCTTGTATATAGGGGGCAGTATTATAGTAGTTATATTCTTGTATATAGGGGCAGTATTATAGTAGTTATATTCTTGTATATAGGGGCAGTATTATAGTAGTTATATTCTTGTATATAGGAGCAGTATTATAGTAGTTATATTCTTGTATATAGGAGCAGTAGTATAGTAGTTATATTCTTGTATATAGGGGGCAGTATTATAGTAGTTATATTCTTGTATATAGGGGCAGTATTATAGTAGTTATATTCTTGTATATAGGAGGCAGTATTATAGTAGTTATATTCTTGTATATAGGAGCAGTATTATAGTAGTTATATTCTTGTATATAGGGGGCAGTATTATAGTAGTTATATTCTTGTATATAGGAGGCAGTATTATAGTAGTTATATTCTTGTATATAGGAGCAGTATTATAGTAGTTATATTCTTGTATATAGGGGGCAGTATTATAGTAGTTATATTCTTGTATATAGGAGGCAGTATTATAGTAGTTATATTCTTGTATATAGGAGGCAGTATTATAGTAGTTATATTCTTGTATATATGGGGCAGTATTATAGTAGTTATATTCTTGTATATAGGAGGCAGTATTATAGTAGTTATATTCTTGTATATAGGGGACAGTATTATAGTAGTTATATTCTTGTATATAGGGGCAGTATTATATTAGTTATATTCTTGTATATAGGAGGCAGTATTATAGTAGTTATATTCTTGTATATAGGAGGCAGTATTATAGTAGTTATATTCTTGTATATAGGGGGCAGCTTTATAGAATGTATATTTCTTTCTATAGGGGACAGTGTTATAGTTGTTATATCTGTTTGATACCCAATATATTTACATTGCTTTATCTCTATAGTTTTCTTAGTGCTGCTCTTAGCCCTTTTTTTTTTAGTTTTGCAATCTTGTGAAATACTTTTGTACCTTCTTCATGAAATTCCTTGAGTGCTTGTCCCAGTAATGTACATTACTGACAGGTAGAACAATTCCTTTAAGAAAACCATGTTGTGTAGTTATCGTCCGCACATGGACAGCACTGATGTTAACAATGCCGGCAGAATTGCTAATGTTGTGATTACACTTATCTTTCTGAAATGTAGACAGCACAGAATTGAAGCTGAAGACATAAATCGCATCTTGTTACAGTGACATGTCAGGACTTGCAAATTCTTAGTTTTTCCAGATCATTATGGATCTTGATTGACATTCTATTTGTACTATAAACCTACAATCACAACATTTTGTTACCTGTTACCAGAGTGCAAATTATTGTGAGAGCTTCGATGTGTTACATGGATTTGAGCTATTACATCATATACCTGAGTGAGAGGGGTACACATTATGCACTCTTTTTCCAAGTGCAACCAGCAGAATGGTGAGTGCTGCTCTGGATGTAAATGGGGTTTATAATAAGACGCAACTCAAGGTCAATACAAGATAATGTATATGAGTACAGGTTCCTTGACAATGATATATTTGGGCTGTTTCTCATTATTAGAGGATGTTTCTGCTGGGTGACAACTCCAGATCTCTGTGCTCATGTGGAGATCTAGCATTGTCTTTCACAGTATAAGTAACTGGCGGCTTGTAGTTACGTATATAGGCCACTAGGAGACTCGGTCCTGGCCACAAGGTAGAGGAGGATGGTGGCCGGGCTTTAGTACTGGATGATCTGTTACCTGAAATTGGTGCCTCTTTATGGCCGTCAGTTTGAGGGTTGTAGTCTAAGGCTGGGTTCACACGACCTATTTTCAGGCGTAAACGAGGCGTATTATGCCTAGATTTACGCCTGAAAATAGGGCTACAATACGTCGGCAAACATCTGCCCATTCATTTGAATGGGTTTGCTGACGTACTGTGCAGACGACCTGTAATTTACACGTCGTCGTTTGACAGCTGTCAAACGACGACGTGTAAATTGACTGCCTCGGAAAAGAAGTGCAGGGCACTTCTTTGCAACGTAATTTGAGCCGTTCTTCATTGAACTCAATGAAGAGCAGCTCAAGATTTACAAGCGGCACAGACGCCTCGTATATTACGAGGAGGAGCAATTACGTGTGAAACGAGGCAGCTGTTTTCTCTTGAAAACAGTCTGTCTTTTCACACGTAAATGCCTGCTATCGTGTGCACATACCCTTAGGCCCTGTTTACACGACATGTATTCAGTGTTTTTTTGCGCGTTTTGATGCAGAAAAACGCGTAAAAAACGCATGATTTAAGCTTTCTATTGAAATCAATATGACGTGTTTTTAACGTAAAAAAGAAGCGTCACATCAATTCTATGGCGCATAAAACGCACCAAAGACATGCTTAATTCCATAGTCAAAGGGAGTCCTAATTACGCAAAAAAAAACGCGACAGAAAGACGCTCAAAACGTGTAAAAAAATGCAACGAAAATGCGTCAATAACGCCTGTATTTTAAAAAGCACTTAACAAAAACGCTAGAGTTTTTGAAACATTTACACGTCATGTTTTTTCAGCGCCGTGTGAACAAGGCCTAATTTTATACATGCAAAAAATTCTAGGCACCAGGGCCGACCCTGCTAGGTACACATTGTAAAAGGGTTTTCTAAAAGGCATAAATAGCACAGAGACAAGACAAAGTCGCCCTAATATAAAGCACTGGGGCAGATGTTTGCCGTCATATTGGAGACGTTTTTACAGATGTAATTCGAGGCGTAAAACGCCTCCAATACGTCTGAAAATAGATCGTGTGAACCCAGCCTAGTAATTGTAGTTTCCACCATGAAGCATGAATTCTACCTATTGTGAAAAGTTTCAGGGGAAAGTTGGATCCATTTATTCATTTTGTATTTTCTTTATACATTTTTATCTACTTTTACTATAAAAAGTGTGAAATCCACTTCCACCGAATATTCTTGAAAAAATACCATAAAATCAAAAAATGTCCTGACGGCGGTTCTCTAGCCCGGCTGTGTGTGCTCATCTTTTTTTCCTGCCTATTGTCAGACGTCGATTTCATGGTCCTGTTCCTGCTCTGAATTTATAACGTGCTGCAGAAATCCCCCCCAAGGGTACAAGGAATTCTAATGACACGCGGGTCACACTCAGCCTCGTAAAACCGAAAATGACCAAGGTTCTGCGATCTCCATAACCTGTCATTTCGACAGAGAAAATACTGGGCTCCCGAGTATTATTCAGAGATTGTTTTATGCTTTGAGGATATTTTCAAGAACACTGCAAAGACGTTCCTGAAACACTTCACAGCGAAGAGCGGCTCGCAATTCATTTCACTGTCAATTCAAAACTAATAATACATTTTGTTTGTTATATTTTATAGTTATTATTATTATTAATATTATGAGCCCCTTTAAGGCACTTTAACGTACAAATACGTTTTGATGATCAAGCAGGAATCACTGCAACCACAGGACCATCGCATACCTCCCAACCGACCCGGAAGAATTGGGACAGTCTCGGATTGCGGTCGGTGGTATGTCCCGGTTTCAACTGTATCTGCGTTTTCAGGACGCAGATACAGTTGAATCCAATGCTGAAGCAGGGAACCGTCAGCTCCCTGCTCCAGCATTTAACTATGGAGTCCCATGCCAGAGCAGCACAAGCTCTCTGGCCGGGTACTCCTGTCTTGGGAAAGCCCTTGACGTCACTGTCCACAGAGGCGTAGCTAGGTTTTCCAGCACCCGGGGCAAAGATTCAGTTTGGCGCCCCCCCCCCCAACCTCTTTCCCGACATCTCCTTCCCCCTCGCCGTGTTTGTTTTCTCTACCAATCGACGTGTCATTTCTTTTTATGTAACGCGAGCATAAAATTATTTGTACATTTCACAAGCAATATGGTTCTATACACAACACCAGAATAGTGCTCAGTACATATATACAGCCCCAGAACAAATACAGCTCAATTTAGTGCAACCCCTGCCGCATAGGTTGGTACGGCGTAAAACTACAGCTCCCAGCATGGCCCGAACAATGGTAAGGATATGCTGGGAGATGCCGTTTCACAAAAAATAAATCCTATCATAATCATCTCGCTGCAGATCATACAGTGACTACATTACTGATTAGAGGCAGAATAAACATTTACATTAAGTGACTCACCGGTGACGTCTCAGATTCTAGTTCTTTTTCTCCATTTGGTCCAGACCTCTATGACGACTTCTCCCGGTCACATCCCATTTCTGCAGTTTGCCGCTCAGATGTCTTCAGCTTCTCACTTTTCCAACATTTCTGCACCTATAAATAAATATAAAGTTATCATTATACCACACACTACACCCCTAAATATAATAGCGCCAAACACTGCACCTCTAATTATAATAGCACCATACACCGGGTCCCACACACTGTGCCCCCTGTAGATAGTGCCTGCCATAGAGCCCCCTGTAGATAGTGCCCCCATATAGCCCACCCCTGTATATAGTATCCCACAAATAACTCCCCCTATAGTGCTCTACAGATAGCCCACCCCTGTATATAGCCCCCTGTAGATATAGCCTACCCCTGTATATAGTGCTCCACATATAGTCCACCTCTGTATATAGTGTTTCACAGATAGCCCACCCCTGTATATAGCCACCCCCCCCCCTTGTACATATAGTCCACCCCTGTATATAGTGCTCCACTAGATAGTCCACCCCTGTATATAGTGCTCCACAGATAGCCCACCCCTGTATATAGCCCCCCCCCTTGCACATATAGTACACCCCTGTATATAGTGCTCCACTAGATAGTCCACCCCTGTATATAGTGCTCCACAGATAGCCCACCCCTGTATATACTATATACAAGGGTGGGCTATCTGTGGAGCACTATATACAGGGGTGGACTATATGTACAAGGGGGCTATATACAGGGGTGGGCTTTGTGGAGCACTATAGGGGGGAGCTATTTGTGGGATACTATATACAGGGGTGGACTATATACAGGGGTGGGCTATATCTACAGGGGGACTATATCTACAGGGGGCTATATACAGGGGTGGGCTATATCTACAGGGGGACTATATACAGGGGGACCATATCTACAGGGCTGGGCTATATCTACAGGGCTGGGCTATATCTACAGGGCTGGGCTATATCTACAGGGCTGGGCTATATCTACAGGGCTGGGATATACACAGGGGGGCTATATCTACAGGGCTGGGCTATATCTACAGGGCTGGGCTATATCTACAGGGCTGGGATACACACAGGGGGGCTATATATAAAGGGGTGGGCTATATCTACAGAGGGGGGCTATACACAGGGGGGCTATATCTACAGGGGGAATATATCTACAGGGGGAATATATGTACATGGCTGAGCTATATACAGAGCGACTATATCTACAGGGGGGGCTATATACTGGGGTTGGCTATCTATGGAGCACCATATACAGGGGTGGGCTATATCTACAGGGGGCTATATACTATATAGCCCACCCCTGTATATGGTGCTCTATAGACAGCCCACTCCAGTATATAGCCCCCCTGTAGATATAGCCCCCCTGTATATAGCCCCCCTGTATATATAGTCCCCCTGTAGATATAGTCCCCTGTATATAGCCCAGCCCTGTAGATATAGTCCCCCTGTATATAGCCCCCCTGTAGATATAGTCCCCCTGTATATAGCCCAGCAGATATAGTCCCCCTGTATATAGCCCAGCCCTGTAGATATAGTCCCCCTGTATATAGCCCGGCCCTGTAGATATAGTCCCCCTGTATATAGCCCCCCTGTAGATATAGTCCCCCTGTATATAGCCCAACAGATATAGTCCCCCTGTATATAGCCCAGCCCTGTAGATATAGTCCCCCTGTATATAGCCCAGCCCTGTAGATATAGTCCCCCTGTAGATAGACACCCCCCGTAGATAAAGTCCCCCGTGTAGACAAAGTCCCCCCCGCAGATAAAGCCACACACTTCTATTACAATTTAAAAAAAAAATATCAAACTCACCTTATTCCCGCTCCCACGCCGTCCGGCAGTCATGGAGACCTGCTCTCTTCTGCGCAGGTCTCCAGGGGGTTGAACACAGCGTCTATGAAAGGCGCTGATTGGCTGGGCAGGATGACTTTCCCTGCCAGTCAGTCAGCGCCTTTCATCGACGGAAGCGTCACTGGTACAAAATGTACCAGTCGCTTCATTCGTGGAAAGGCGCTGAATGGCCGGGCACGGAACGTGCCCGGTCATTCATTGCTTCTAATTGTACCTGTGTCCTTGCGACACAGGTACAATTATAGTGCAGGAGGAGGGGGCGCTGGCGCCCCCCTCTGAACTGCGCCCAGGGCACATGCCCCGCTTGCCCCCCCAAGCTACGCCCCTGCTGTCCATATATGGACAGTGATGTCAGTGGCTTCTCCAGGAGTGGAATCCCTGGCCAGAGTGTTGCCGATGCTCTAGCCGGGGATTCAAATCTCCAGGCAGATATGGACAGTGACGTCTGGGGCTCTTCCTGAAGCAGAATGCCCGGCCAGAGTATAACTGATACTCTGGCTGGGGATTCCGCTCCTAGAGGGAGCCCCAATGGAGCTGTCTACAGTGGGTGTAAGCGCTACCTATAGGCAGGGTGGAGCTATCGACGGAGGGGGTAGTGCTATCTACAGGCAGGGTCGCTCTATCTTCAAGGGGGGTGTTTCACTATCTACATGGGCACTTTATATGTGGGCACTGAAACTTTATATGTGGGCACTGTGGCACTTTGTGGGTACTGTGACACTATCTACATGGGTTTTGCGGTACTATGTGGGCACTGGCACTTTCTATTTGGGTACTGACACTTTATATGTGGGCACTGTGGCACTATGGCACTATGTGGGCACTGTGACACTATCTACATGGGCTTTGTGGTACTATGTGGGAACTGGCACTTTACATCTGGGCACTGGCACTTTATATGTGGGAACTGACATTTTATTCGTGGGCAAAGTGGTGATATGTGGGCACTGGCACCATCTATGTGGGCACTATCTACAATGAGCATTGTGGCACTATCTACAAGGACTTGTGGCACTATGAAGCATTATACTGTATGGGGGAATTATACTATTTGCCATTTTACGGTGTGGGGGGCAGCTATAGTGGCATTATACTGTGTGGGGATTCTATGGGGCATTATACTGTGAGGAGGCACTATGGGATCATGATACTGTGTGGGCTGAACCGGGTGTATTTGGGCGGAGTTTGGGTGGGGTTAGGGTCGTGTCTTAAAAGGAAAAAAATGGGCGCAATTTTTTGATGCGTGCTGCATCAGTTGTCTTTCTTTGCGATACTTGAAAGTTGGGAGGTAAGCCATCGGTGGGGGTGTGACTGACAGTCCTGGCAGTTAACCCTTTAGTGCTATGATCTAACCTGATCACTGAACTGTATAAGGACATCACTAGGTCTGGACCCTGACAAATGTCCACAAGGCTGTGTTTTGTAAATGCCTGTTATGAGATGTACCAGTGGTGTATTTTAATGTATAGGTATAATATACTGAAATATTAATATACTATATGTCAAAGTGAAATAAAAAAATGTAAATCGAAAAAAAAATAATGTAAAAAAATAACATTTATAACATATATGTCACGTACTCTCTGCCTGCGGCTCCCTCGGTCTCCAGGACATCGAGAGTTACTCGCTCCGGCATAGTCCGGCCTGGCAGACTGAGGCAGTCTGCAGCCAATAGGAGCTTAGAAGCGTCAGGCCAATCAAAGCCTGGCTGATGTTCCTGAGCTCCCGTCCTCTCCTTATTTAATTCAGCCTGGGATAGTTGGCCTTTGTCTGTAATTAGAGTTTCCTTGCCTGGTACTTTCCCTTGTTTCAGACTCCCCTGAGCGACTTGCTTTTTGACTTCTTGTGACCCCTGACCTCGGCTCGACTCCTGACTTTTCTTTGCCTTCTGACTTTTGTTTTTTCCGCACTCTCCCGGTTTTACCCTGCCTGCCAGACTCAGCCTTTTGCGCCCAGACTTGTCCACAGCGCAATTGCCCTGCCTCTCACTCCGTGTACTTCCCAGGTGACCCTTTGTTATTTTGTACTGTCTGTGTCTTATATGTTTGTCAGTTTCACTGGTACCAGTGTAGGGAACGCCGCCCAGTTGTGTGCCGTCGTTTAGGTCGGGTCGTACAAGTAGGTAGGGACAGAGGTTTGGGAAGAACAGGGACCTCACTGTTTAATGTGTGTTTGTTCATGACAATATACAATTGTTTTTGATATAACATAATTATAATAATACTTCTAATAATAATGATTTTTGTAACTTTTTGATTCCCCCAAAAAATTCATTCATACAGATTAGACCCTAACATATATATGTACCTTAAAAATGGTGCATGTAGAAAGTACACCAAAAAATACCAGCTGTGTCAAAGCAAAAATACAAACGGTTATAAATACCAGAATGCCGAAGGGACAAACTCACATTTTGGCCAACATTTATTATTCAGTTCATGCTGGAAATTGCAGAGGTTAAAAAGTTTCAACTAAAATTCGCCAATATTGTGCCCAATGTGCACAAAAATTTGCAGAATGTATCTTCTCAATCTAGGACCTTGGGCTGCTCCTGATCTCAGGACTATCCTGTAAGTCAATGTCCGACCATTTTATAGAGCCTTAAAGCATGACTCGGGTTAACAACCAAACCAGAGACACCTATCTGTATAGAGGACTCTTTCAGCTTTGAGTTCCTCATCAGTACACAGTGGGGTTCTGGTTGGCTAAATGAGATGCCTTTGACACATCCCGTGCAATGTACTGATTCTCCTTGAGAAGATCTAGTTCCACAAGAAGAATCAATACATTCCAAGAGCTTTGTCAATGGCATCTGATTCAGCCAACCAGATCCCTACTCTGTACTGATGAGGAGCAACCACTCCGAAACAGTGCTGTCTACAGATGGGTGTCTCTGGTTTGACTATTAACCGAAATTGTGTTTCAAGGCTCTATAAAGGGTCAGTCATTGACTTAAAGGGTAGTCACTTATAGAGGGCACAAGGGGGCACTTCTTCTCTAGTAGAGCTATCTTGCATACATTTTTTCCCAAGGATAATTTCTCTTAACATTCCCTCCCAGCTGGATCTCCGCAAGGAGAATCAGTACCTTCCAAGTGTTGGAGATTGTACTGTGTGGACTTGGCATAACAATTTTAGGTTGTAAAATGTCTAGTACTCTGGATTTTGTTGGTCAAGTGAATACTGGAATAAAATAATTGCACTGTACCTTTTTAACCATATGTGTATATATAGAGGGAAGGGTCCCATTCCTGGCACTGATTCAAATCACTCCTGGAACTTGAGGATCTAGCACTTCTTAGCCCTATCACCTCTTATCTTTATAAGAAGAATCTCATCTAGGAGGAATGGTTAACATAATCCTTAAAGAGGTTGTCCGGGCACGTGGCTTTTTTTATCATACTGATGACCTATCCATCAGTATATGATCGGTGGGGGTCCGACACCCGGATCCCGCACCGATCAGCTGTCTCGGCTGCCTCTGGGCTCTGGATGTCCATGCTGGAAGCAGATGGCTCCGGTCACAGTATAGCGGCCGTGCACGGAGGCAGCCGGAACAGCTGATCGTGTGGGGTCTGGGTGTCGGACCCCCACCGATCATATACTGATGGCCTATCCGGTGGATAAATCATCAGTATGAAAAATCACCACCTGCCTGTACAATCCCTTTAAGACTGGATTTAAAAAAATACAGATTTTAGTGCAGTTGTTGTAGCCAAAGCCTGGAGTGGTTTCAAAAGGATATAAGTATAAATGAAATGTCCCCTCTCTTTTGGATCTACATCCATATTCTACCTACCTGACAGAGGCCCGAAACAATCTGTCACCAACCAATAGCAAACAATTATAACCATGTACTTTCAAAAACTCAGAAGTGGTAGGGCGAAAAAATGGAAAAAAATCTGATTCGTTTGAGCCATAAATTTCAGGCGGGGGATCGGAGGTCGACTTTTGTTGAGGTTGAGCCCAGTACAAGTTCACATTGCCCATGGGGATCATACTTAGTATGAACCTCTCCTCTCCATGGCCCCATACAAGCTGTCGATATGATGCACACACACTATAAAAATAAGCTTATAGTACAACTGCACTTTTATTGCGTCTAAATCGCCCCAAAGCCAAGTAATAAGAATGTTTTTGTATCATCATATTTTCATCATGCCGGTTCCATCCTTCATGGCTTTTGATTATTTAACCAGGTTTCTTCATGGCTGAGGATCCCAGTGGGCTGTAGAAGCCCTAGGTGATCAGTGTTCACGGAGGTTTTTATCTCTTAATCTGGCGGCTGCTTACATTACAGTACATCTTATTTCATTCTAACCCCAGGGAAAGATGTCATCGGCACTTTTTGTTGATAATGTAATTTTCCTAAGCGACTTGTTCAAGGTCATGGAAGGCTCGTCTCCGACACAAACTTCGCCGGTCATTGAGCTGTGCCATACTTAGCAACATCGAAAATAGGTTTTTACATTTTAGAGGTACAACAGGGAATGCGGTTTTCAATTATATCTACATATTGGTATGATAAATCTTCAGCAATTTCCCAGGATGCCAGGTCGGTAGAGGCAGCGACTGAACTAACATTTTCTATCTTTGAAATAGTTTATCACATGTAATATCTAGATTTATTATTCTCCTCCACCTTAGAACCTGGTTAGGGAAAGGTGTTGTATTGAAATTGAAAAGGTTTATTATTATTACTGTATAGTTTATTTAATGCAGCACTAACAGGACCTGATAGGTGCCAGATTATAAAATATTATGGATTATGGGATGGGCATAGAAAAGAATACATTTCCTTGTAAGGGTAGAAAGCTTTGAGGAGCACAAAATAGAAGGAAAAATATATTACTGGTTCACTCTGTTCATTCTGATGGTTCTGTGTTGGAAACAAGTTTCGGATGATCATAATTTTTGAAGATTGGATACCCCCTTTAAAGAATAAAGCTATCCTAATGATCAACTAATCATCATGGGGCTGGCATCTCTAATCCGAGCGATCAGATGATTTTGCCTGGGGAAGCTGCGGGCAGTCGCTGTAGGGTAAATGTGGTATTACAGTAAGCGAATGATCAACCATGTAATATATTGTCCCGTCGAGTCCGCCAGAGTGGGAGCTGCTTTTTGCAATGGCTTTTCACTCCACTGATCACCGACCTTTATCTGTGATATCCATATGCTCTAATAGGGCATATAAAAAGTGATTGTCCACACAATAGGCTGACATTTCCTGTTGTCTGAAGCTCACTTTTCAGCTTTCCTGTGTAGACTGGAGCAGGGTTAGTAGAGTCATTTCATTATCATTAGAGGGTGAAGGTCTAATGACAGATGACAGCTCTATAATTCTTCTGGAGACCTAGATAAGACAGAATCACCACCCTATGCACGCAGTTAAGGCTCTGTATGCAGATCCGCAGCTACTCCCAGGTCTCTGGGGAAAGTTTTACTCCATCACTTCCTATGGAGACTTTTCTGACCATTCACTCACATTGCAATTGCCATAAAGCACACAACCACTGCTGTACTATCTGTACAGACATATGTGTGTTTTGCAGTTTGTAATATTAAATTGCTGCCATTGACCCCGATCACTGACTTACAGGACACAAACCGTGCGCCATTTATTTTATGATAGGACATTATGAATCACAGAGCTGGCTGCACCAGACATTGTGTATATAAGGGGGGGGGGGGGGGCGTATGTAAGGTGTGTATAAAGTGTGTGAATATAAGGGGGCGGTAGTGTTGTGTGTGTGCGTGTGTGTGCATGTGTGTGTGTGTGTGTGTGTGTGTGTGTGTAACTAGCAAGTAGATTTTTTTTTTGTTAAATTATTATGTGGTAGTTATTATATAACAGTTTTATTTGCTTTGTTGCAAATTATGCAGCTGTCTTTTGTTTTTTATGAATACAATTATGACCTAAATCAAAATCACGATTATTTGAACATGAAACCTCGATTACGATTATTTAGGCCACACCCCTTTTGAATGCCACATCCCCTATTTGCATGCTACGCCATTGAATTAATATTTTCCCCTGAGCCTGCTGTATACTACTGCATATAATATACCCCCTGACACTGAACCCACACAGTATAATGCCCCCCATAGCTGTCCCCACACATGAAAATACCCTATATCTTCCTCCACACAGTACAATGACCCTATAGCTGCCCCACACAATATAATGCCCCATAACTGCCCTCCACACAGTAAAATGCTGCCATAGCTGCCCCCACAGAGTATAATGCCCCCATAGCTGCCCTCACACAGTATAATGCCCCCATAACTGCCCTCCACACAGTAAAATGCTGCCATAGCTGCCCCCACAGAGTATAATGCCCCCATAGCTGCCCTCACACAGTATAATGCCCCATAACTGCCCTCCACACAGTAAAATGCTGCCATAGCTGCCCCCACAGAGTATAATGCCCCCATAGCTGCCCTCACACAGTATAATGCCCCATAACTGCCCTCCACACAGTAAAATGCTGCCATAGCTGCCCCCACAGAGTATAATGCCCCTATAGCCAGCTGCCACCACACAGTATAATGCCCCCATAGTTGCCTCTACATTGTATAATGCCCCCATAACTGACTTTCACACAATATAAAGTCCCCCATAGCTGCCCCCACACTGTATAATGCCCCCACAGCTGCCCCCAATAGTGGCTGACAAAAATAATAATATACATACTCACCTAACCCCGTTATCGGCACAGACAGGCGTGATGACGTCACAGCCTCGCGTCCAATGGTCTCCTGCTCTACCATCGGATTCAACTGTACCTGCGTCCTGAAGATGCAGATACAGTTTAAACCGGGAGAAAATAATTGATTAAACCGAAATTCTCAAGATGATGTTGATTAATTGGGCTGAATTTCCACTTTAATTATTTTTCGATTCATTGCGTAGCCGTACTCTCTAGTAGAAGGCATTTACCTGTCCACTACTCGTGCGGTGATGTCAGTGGGGACAGGACAATATGTGACAGAGGCGATGTCAGGATGTGAGGGGAATGGAGACAAGTGAAAGGTCAGATCCACAATGCAGAAGGTGCAGCAGAACTGAGCAGGGATTCGAGGATCCGGTTAAATTGATGCAGACAGAGAGTGATGTCAGCTCCACATCTACGTGAAACAAACATCAAACATCCAATTTTGTCTTCATCAGTTCTTCTCCGTCTGAGACATCTAGAAGAAAACTCCAGTAATGTTCACTGCTGTATTGACTGTAATGATAAATGTCAGGTAAGTCTGAGCCATAGTGGAGCTGTCTGCCAGGTATCAGGACACGTCACCATGAATAGAGCTGAGCGACTGCTGATTGTTTCAGCCTATTCAATGCCATCGTCAGCTACAGCTTTGGCAAGGCGGACAATGAAACCGAACCACCTTTGGTACTTTACTAACATCCCTGGCATCGGCCCGGTGGCAATTGCCAACATGAGAGTTTTTTCATTGTGCCTGGCAGGTACTACAGCAGTCACATCACAACCCAAGATGTACAACATGGGCTCAGCCTACATTAATCCTAAAGGCGAGATAGTGGTTTAATATACGCCTGGTGTGGTCAGCGGCACTTTTCAGCCAGAGGTCCTTGGGGCTTATTTAAATGGTCCTGGGTGTAAAGATAAGATTGCCTAAATCTTGGAAAGAGATTGGCGTTACTGAAAGTTTATCTGGAACTATTCCCAGTGCTGGCAGACGTTCACATCCAGGGCATTTATTTCAAAAACAAAAGTGTTATGCTGCATAATGACAGGCGCGGGCTCAGGTTGGCAATGAATAACCTGTCAGCAAGTCCTGCGTCTGCCGAGGCTTTTGTTATGTTATTTAGTTCTGTCATGATCCAGATATAAAGCATGTTGTAACCCGCAGCCAAAAACACCAACAATATTTTATTAGAACTTTGGAGTATGACTTATGTAACTTCTACAGCAGTGATCTCCATCCAGTGACTCTCTAATCTTTGCTAACTATAGCTGTCAGTGCATGCTGGGAGTTGTAGTTTAGCAACTACAGGTGAGTCTGACATCTAAGGAAGCGTGATATCCCAAAGAGAGTTATTCACCTCTGAACCCAATTTTCAGTTAATGGCTAAATATATACAACAAAAAAAGTGTAATCAAGTTGTCAATACATTACATTACTTATCCTATACTAATCCTGTCACATCCTGTATTATACTCCAGAGCTGCACTCACTATTCTGCTGGTGGAGTCACTGTGTACATACATTACATTACTTATCCTGTACTGATCCTGAGTTACATCCTGTATTATACTCCAGAGCTGCACTCACTATTCTGCTGGTGGAGTCACTGTGTACATACATTACATTACTTATCCTGTACTGATCCTTAGTTACATCCTGTATTAGGGCGGGTTCACACATGGCGGAATTGCACTTAAATTCCGCTGCGGACACTCCGCAGCGTTAATCCGCAGCGGAGCCGTTTCTACATTGACTTTCACTTTAATTTCGCAGTGTTCGTTTACACGATGCGTACAATTCCGCTGCGGAGCATAGGCTGCGGAGCGGAATTTGGTGTCCGCAGCATGCTCTGTCTGTTGCGGAGCAGTGGCGGACTCATGGCGGAATTTCTCCATTGACTTCAATGGAGATTCAAAGTTCCGCAATGAAGTCCGCAGCTGTCATGCACATGTCATGTGTGCTGCGGATGCGTCTTGCTTTTTTTACTTGACATTTCTTCATTCTGGCTGGACCTATGTATTTCTAGGTCTACAGCCAGACTGAGGAAGTCAATGGGGCTCCCGTAATGACGGGAGCGTTGCTAGGAGACGTCAGTAAATAGTCACTGTCCAGGGTGCTGAAAGAGTTAAGCGATCGGCAGTAACTGTTTCTGCACCCGGGACAGTGACTACCGATCTCAATATACATGTATCTGTAAAAAAAAATGAAGTTCGTACTTACCGAGAACTCCCTGTTTCTGTCTCCAGTCCGGCCTCCCAGGATGACGTTTCAGAGTAAGTGACGGCTGCAGCCAATCACAGGCCAAGCACAGGCTGCAGCGGTCACATGGACTGGCGCGTCATCCAGGGAGGTCGGGCTGGATGCCGAAGGAGGGACGCGTCATAAAGACAACGGGCGGTAAGTATGAATTTCTTTTACTTTCACTAGGGAAAGTGCTGTCCCTTCTCTCTATCCTGCACTGATAGGGAGAAGGGAAGCACTTTTCCCGCAGTCCGCAGCAGCTAGTCCGCATCAATTTTCTGCACATTTTGTGCAGATCCGCAGCCGTAATCCGCAACCCGGATTAGGTGCGGCATTGATGCGGACAGTTGCGGAGGAATTCCGCCATGTGTGGTCATGCCCTTATACTCCAGAGCTGTACTCACTATTCTGCTGGTGGAGTCACTGTGTACATACATTACATTACTTATCCTGTACTGATCCTGAGTTACATCCTGTATTATACTCCAGAGCTGCACTCACTATTCTGCTGGTGGAGTCACTGTGTACATACATTACATTACTTATCCTGTACTGATCCTGAGTTATATCCTGTATCTCTTTATTTTATATAAATTTACAAAACATAAACTGAAAAACAAATACATAACTAATTCCATATAACCAAAAAGTCACAACCAAATTCTTATAAACAAATTTTCTTATATACATCTCTGTATATGAGAAGAGAAAACTATACCAGACCCGGCCACATACACCCCACTCTTATATACTTACATCTACACTTCATCCGAAACTAAACAATAACTAGAATATATATAAACATCATATAAACGTAATCCAAAGTACTAACAGAAAATCCCCCGACCCGCGTCAACCAAGGGCCTAAAGAAACAACATAATAATGATGATAATAATCAAACATAATAATAGCAAATCAAATAATAATAATAATAATAATAATAACAAATAAAATAATAATAATAATAATAATAATAATAATAATAATAATAATAACAAAAACAATCCAAAATATAATAATACTAATCCCAATTTGTATTTTTATCTTTTTTTTTTTTAACATTTTTTTTTTTTTTTTTAATCACACTATACACATCCTGACTTTCCCTAACCTTACCCTTCTTACCTAAACTCCACCACCCCAGCCAGCATCTCGCCTCATGTCCTCTCACGTCCGCATAGTCCAGATGCTGGCCCCCACCACCACACCCAACAGCCCAGCCCAGCCCCCCGCCCCATGTCCGCATAGTCCGGGGCTGAGTCAGGCAAACCCCCCCCCCGACCCCCTCCCAACCTATCTATTAACCCCCTTAAGTCTATCCCTATTCTAACAACATTTCTACAATATAATACAATACACATCACCAACTTGTCCAAATACCAAACCATATACAAAATACACCGTACCCGAAAGCACCAAGTTCGGTCGCTTGTAAACCTTTTTCCTGCCATTTCAATCCTAAACAAAACAAAAATCTTCCAGTGCTTACCTAGCCCATCACCAGATAGAGAGAAGGGAAAGCCCCCCCCAGCTCCCCCCCCAGAGGCCAAGGTACCACGTCCACCGCTGCACCCTCCCTATCGCTTGCCCTATCTCCTTACCCTATTACTAGCCCTTTCTTGACCCTATTGAAAGCTGACCCTATGCTGACCCTCACCTTTCCCTTATTCCGAGCCCTATCGCTATATATTTATTTTTTATTTTTTTGGTGCCTCAGCGGAACGCAGACCCCCACCTCCAGTTGAGCACCGGTGACGACCCCCCCTCCCTCATGAAGGCAGACACATTAAGGCACCCAAAAGGAAAAGCCCCTCCAAAGACGAGAGGCTTTGGATGCTCCCAATCTGCCAACCTCCAAAGAATGCACCTTCACCAGGTCACCCATGATATTGCTAACAACCTCATCCACTAGGAGGATTTTCTTCTGGGTAGAAACTAGACATCGTGCATTCCACATAAAGTGCCTGACCACTATACTGACTAGAAACAAGGTGCAATGGTCCCTACCACCGAGGTCTCCGAACACTCCATAGGCCCACCCAGCATAGGAGAGGCTGGTTAGGCCTGGCCAACCAATGGAGGCTCCCACCCTTTTGTATACCTCTGTAATGAAAGGGCAATGAAGCAGGAAATGCTCCATGCTTTCCAGCACTCCGCCACACTCCTCCCGGGGGCAATCCCGATCATCAGAGCTTCTGCACTTTAGATTGCCCCTCACATACAGTCTCCCATGGAAGCAACGCCAAGCCAGATCCCAAAACTTCTGGGGAATCCTCGCTGAATTTAAAAGTTTTAATCCCACCCCGAGGTCACTACTTGGGCAGTCTTTGAGCGCCAGGGGCTTCTGGAAGTGGGTCATCAGGACCCTCCTGTCAAGAAATTTTCTCGACATGGTCCTGATCTCCCACACCTCCAGACCCCACCGGTGAACAATCTTCAGCGCCAGGGTGGCATAAGCCGGGAGATGTCCGTGAGGTGTACGCAGGTCTTTCACTTGCCCTCCTCTCTCCCATTCCTGGAAGAAAGGCCGAAACCACCCCCTGCAGGAGGATATCCACCAAGGAGCCCTCTCTTGCCAGAGGTTTGCCAGGTTGATCTTAACAAAGGTGTTCACTAGGAACACCACCGGGTTAACCATACCTAACCCGCCTAGTGTCCTTGGTAGGTAAGTAACCTCCCTCTTGATTAGGTTGAGCCTGTTCCCCCATAACAGCTGGAAGAACAGGCTATAGACCCGAGTCCAGAGAGGTTCTGGCAAGATGCACACACTGCCCAGGTAAAGCAACATGGGCACCAGGTAGGCCTTGGCCAAGTGAACCCTTTCCCTCAGGGTTAAGGACCAACCCTTCCATTGGTCGACCTTCTGGGCAACTAGATTCAGCCTATCCTCCCAGTTCTTCTTGGGGTAATCACCCGGGCCAAATTCGACTCCTAAGATCTTAGCAGACCCCTGAGGCTCTGGAAGGGTGTCCGGGAGATCAAAACCAGGATCTCCTCCTCCCAGCCAGAGACTTTTGCACTTATCCCGGTTGATCTTGGACCCAGATGCCAATGAGTAACGCTCCACTTCCGACATCACCCACTCTGCCTCCCCTCTCGAGGAGACAAAAATGGAGACGTCGTCTGCGTACGCAACCACCCTCTGAGTGGCCTCCGGCCCCTCCAGGCCGGCCCCGACTCCCGCCAATGGCCCACGATCGATCCTTTTAAGAAAAGGATCAATTGCGAACGCATATAGCAAAGGGCTCAAGGGACAACCCTGGCGGACACCAGACCCAACCTCAAAGGGGGTTCCAACCCAACCGTTCACCAGCGCAAAAGTCTCAGCCCCAGTGTATAAGGTCTGTAGCCAATTACCAGCAGACACTCCAGCAACTTTATTTACAGACACCTGCATACCCCCAGCAGTTTCCACATCCACAGCCGCAAATTTTTTATTTAACCCACCAGGTCCCCCTGCAGTCATCCTTCTGGCCAGGCCTGGTTCTATGTTATGTATTTTTTCTGTACATTTTGTGTGGGTAGACACTGCTTCAGTCTCCGCATCATCAGGCACCTTTGCAGGGACGCCACCAGATGTTATAAGCGGTGTCCCTGCTGTGCCCTCCGCCTCATTAACCTCCATCTGTTCTATGCACGGAACATTTTTGGGAAAGGGGCCACCGTCGCCCCCGACGCCAGCAGCCCCCTTTTCGCCTACACCACTTTTCAGCGATGAGGACGAAGGAGCCACTGACGTCACTGGAGCCGCCTCCGGCGCCGGACCACTCCCCCCTCCCACAGAGGAGTGGCCAACAGAGCCGGAGCCCCCTCTGTGACCGCCCTTGTCCGGAACGTCTGACGGCTTTACTGCGACACCGACAGACTTCCGGCTTTCAGACACCACATCCGGTTTCTGGTTTACCCGTTCTCCCGACCCCTGACTCGCATCAAAGACCAGTTTCCCGGGCTCGCCATTCACCGGACACGGGGACACACCCCCTGGCGTCACCAGGCCACCAGTACCGCCCCCTTTGCATGGGTTGGCGTCCGGTGCAATTTTGACCACCACGTGTTCTAATGCCGGACCCGTAACACTCTCCCCGCATTCCCGCTCCAGCCCCACTGCAGAGGCTTGAGCTGGGGGTCTTGCGGGACCTGCACCCTGATCCGGACTTTCATCTGGCTCAGAGCACAGGAAGGATCTTGCTGTATACACAAGTTTAAATGAACCTTTAGCAGATTTTTTTTCCTTTTCCTTTTTTTTCTTCTTAAATTTTTTTTTCTTTTCCTTTTCCTCCTCTGCGGGTAACTCCGCACCAAAACAAAATCCCTGGAAGGATACCGGCGACTCCACATTACGGATCTGAGTGAGTAATCCTGGAGGCCGCTCACTGTCAGTTTCAAAACACTCCTGATTATTCCCAGCTGTGAGTCCACCCTCCTCCTCCTCACTGCTCCTGGGTGCCTCAGAATCTGTGCCTTCTCTGGACTTTGCATTTTCATGCTCCATTGCCTCCACCACATTTTCCTTTGCTGTGTCTTCCTCCATACTTTCTATTTTTATAGGTGCTGCCATCTTGGCAAACCTCTCTTCGTTTTTTAACTTTTCTCCAAACACCCCTCCGCCTGCTAAAATCTCCTCACGTCTCTCTTCCACTTCTTTTATTTCCTCCAACAAGGATTTCACATTTAAACGGTATCGGGACCTCTTACCTCCTGTGGCTTTTGCAGCCCTTCCTCTGGCGACCGCCAAGTCCGCACGGAGCCGTTGCAGCGACTTCCTGAGGTCCCGATACTCCTCCAACCGCATAGCCAGACGGGAGCTGTTGTTCTCCACCGTCTCTCCGGTCCTCAGCTGTCCCCATTCCTCCACACGACCGTCATCCAAATGTCCGGACAGTGCTGGTCCTTCTCCAGACGACAACACCTCTATCACCATGCCGGACCGCGTCTCCATACCCTTATCCAGGGTTCCAGCCACGGGGGGAGCCAGGATAGCCTTGCCCCGAGATGATCTCCTCACCCCCGCGACCGTTTGCATATTCCCAGCCAGCTGGGATGACCCTCTACCCCCCGCTGGCATGCTCCGGGAGGTAGAGGTCTGAGGCTCCATCCTAGGATGGAACCCCCCTCAGGGTACTTTCCAAGCCCAGGCAGATGGTATGAGGCCTGGGCAGATAGGATAAGGAAAGTCCCTGGATCCAAGGCCTGCACGGAAGTCTCAGCAGCTCTCTCCACACCTCCTACTCCACCCACTCCAGAGCTGCACTGACTATTCTGCTGGTGGAGTCACTGTGTACATAGATTACATTACTTATCCTGTACTGATCCTGAGTTATATCCTGTATTATACTCCAGAGCTGCACTCACTATTCTGCTGGTGCAGTCACTGTGTACATACATTACATTACTTATCCTGTACTGATCCTGAGTTACATCCTGTATTATACTCCAGAGCTGCACTCACTATTCTGCTGGTGGAGTCACTGTGTACATACATTACTTATCCTGTACTGATCCTGAGTCATATCCTGTATTATACTCCAGAGGTGCACTCACTATTCTGCTTGTGGAGTCACTGTGTACATACATTACATTACTTATCCTGTACTGATCCTGAGTTACATCCTGTATTATACTCCAGAGCTGCACTCACTATTCTGCTGGTGCAGTCACTGTGTACATACATTACATTACTTATCTTGTACTGATCATGAGTTACATACATTTGTTTCTTTAAAGTGGCAGTCAAAATTCTTAAGGCTATAGTGCTAATATACATTATGTCCCAGCATTTCCTGATTGTTCAGTTTCTGCACAGAACTTGCTCTGGTGATTTTAATTGTGGGCAATGTCATCTGTATACTGACATATAAAGGGCCACAAATGGAATTAGCTGACAACTGCTACTCAGAAATAGTTGTCAAAGAAAATATACATAGTTTTGCCTGAATTTTAAATACACAGGCGCTAATTTATCATCATTTTTACTACTGTTTTTGGAGCAGAAAAGTCCTCAAAGGGCCCAAAAGTCAAAATTTTTGGTATAAATTGTGACTTTGGGCTTTCTTGCGCCACCCTCGCCACTAATGTGGAAAGGTGGTGTCGCTTTGGAAAAAAGGCGGGGCCACAGCGGTCCGAAAATTGTACTATAATTTCCGCCATTATATTTGATGGTCTTTTCACCGCTCCTCTCCTTCCCTCCAGGTCCCCTCATCACTCCATATAAGACTGCGACGATGCTTGGCCTCAGGTCCTTGTATGAGCGGCGCTGGAGTGATGAGGGAGCTGGAGGGCAGAAGAGGAGCGCGGAGGTGAGTATGTGTTTTTTTTTACTTTTGTGGGGGAAACAAGTGGCATACGGTCGTGATTGTGGCGCACGGCCGGCGCACGGCCCGTTCGAAAGATGCGACACAATTTAACTATGTGTCTCACTTTACTCCAACTTTTCTTACTATTGGGACTGGTGACGTCAGTGTTAATAAATTCCCTCCATAATGTCACAGTAAATGTGCGTGACTCTCCGTGAATCACTGCGCAGAGTGGAATACGTTTGTTCTGTTTCAAAAAGAAAAACATACAATGATGATGTGTTCTGCGTCTCTGTCGCTGTCTACGCAGGAAGCTCCGCGGATGTTATACCGTAATTATCTTATATTACATTTCTAACAAATAACATATCAGGGGCCGGTGTAGAGTCACGTCCGAGCCCCTGCTCTCCACAATAAGCAGGTGACGGCAATAAAAGGCAATGTTCATCATCCAACTCAACATTGATTGACTGAAGCAAGAGATATGAGGCTGAGCGGTCAACTCGAGCCCAGGGACCTCAACCGGGCGCATCCAGGGTTCATGTCTGACTGGGCGGTACGTGTTCCATCTTGGGTTACTACAGGGACCAGCCCATTACCTTATGGCATACTCCAAGGTTAAGAGAGGAGCCCTCTTTCCTAGTTTACACCGCAAACTTAAAAATGTCTACACCACTGCAGGCAGTGGCGTAACTACCGCCGTAGCAGCAGTAGCGGCTGCTACGGGGCCCGCGGCATGAGGGGGCCCGTGTCACCCGCCGGCACGGGCCCCCACCATGGCCGGAGGCTCCGCTAGCAGCCGCTATGGCTGCTACAGCGGGACGCCACTGAACACTACGGCAGAGCAGGGAGGTATCTCCCCGCTCTGCCATTAACTGGTTCCCGACCGCTGGCTGTATTTTTACGGCCAGCGGTCAGGGTCCTTAAAACCCGAGCCATAGACTTTCTACGGCTCGGGTTTTAACTTGCTGCCCGCGCGATCGGGCAGCTGAATGTCGGGTCTCCGGCTATCAGTGACTGCCGGGGACCCTGAGGAGAAGATAAAAGCAGCTTTCGCTGCTTCTGTCTTCTCCGATCACTTGTACACAGCGCTCAATGCGCGCTGTGTACAGGAATAGAGACAGCAGCAGCGGCGCTGTCTCTATTCCTCCCGGTGATCATGTGACTGGTCACATGATCGCCGGGTGCCGTTAGTGGCAGACTGATGCTCGGTCTTACTAGACCCAGCACAGCCCTATTAGTGACAATCGTCACTATGAGAGGGATGATTTCCCCTGTAACTGGGGCTGCTGTGCAGCTCCAGTTACAGTGGAAAAGATGGTGTAAAAGAAAGAAAAAAAATATATAAAGTTCCCCAAAGGTCTTTTCTGACCTTTGGGGGACAGACCATAGTAATAAAAAAATAATAAAGTGCAAAAAAAATATAAATAATAAATACACATAAAATACCCACCCCAAAAAAAAACGTTTCCCCCCGCCAATCATTGTTGTAACGCTAGCGCTGACCCAATTACCCTAATATAGACATGTAATATATAAAAATTTACGGTAGTCAATGACGATCACAAATAAAAGGTCTATTTTAGGGTAAAACTATGTTATTACCAAAAAAAAAATACCTGAAATGTAAAAAAGCTTATTTTTTTACTATTATTTTCAAACTTTATGAATAAAAATTCTAAAATAGCAAAAAAGGTGCGTATAAAAACGATAAAAAAAGAAACCTGCATTGTCTACGGAAAAAACGTCGCAAAAATCACGTCGTTAGCCCAACAAATAAAAAAGTTAGAGCCATTTAACGAACACGTGCTAAAAAGGGCTAAACGGTGTCTGGTCCTGAAGGCGCAAAATAGAGCAAAAGACATGTATCCCCCCCCCCTCTCCACAGGACATGTATCCTCTCTCCACAGGACATGTATCCCCTCTCCACAGGATCTCCACAGGACATGTATCCCCTCTCCACAGGACATGTATCCCCCCCCCTCTCCACAGGACATGTATCCCCTCTCCACAGGACATGTATCCCCTCTCCACATGACATGTATCCCCCCCCCCCCTCTCCACAGGACATGTATCCCCTCTCCACAGGATCTCCACAGGATAGGGGATACATGTGTGATCGCTGGCATTGATAGGGAGAACTGGGGACTGAAAGTCCCCTGAAGTTCTCCATCACAAACCTCGGACTTCCGGGGTCTGTGTCGGCAGCTCCGTAGAAATGAATGGAGCGCCGGTCGTGCTTGTGCGCATGCGTGACCAGCGCTCCTTTCATTTTTATTGAGCTGCGCAGACGCCGGAAGTCAGAGGTTTGTCATGGAGAACTTCAGGGGACTTTCAGTCCCCCGTTCTCCCTATCGCTGCCAGCGATCTCACATGTATCCCCTGTCCTGTGTATATCCTGTGGAGAGGGGATACATGTATTTTGTAGGACACACTGTAGGTCACATTTTTTTGGGAGGGGGGACGCTGTATGGCGTTCCCTACAGGGGGGGGAACGCTGTATGGCGTTCCCTACAGGGGGGGGTGGCTGTATGGCGTTCCCTACAGGGGGGTGGCTGTATGGCGTTCCCTACAGGGGGGAGCTGTATGGCGTTCCCTACAGGGGGGGCTGTATGGCGTTCCCTACAGGGGGGCTGTATGGCGTTCTCTACAGGGGGGGGCTGTATGGCGTTCCCTACAGGGGGGGCTGTATGGCGTTCCCTACAGGGGGGCTGTATGGCGTTCTCTACAGGGGGGGGCTGTATGGCGTTCCCTACAGGGGGGGCTGTATGACATTCTCTGCAGGGGGGCTGTATGGCGTTATCTACAGGGGGGCTGTATGGCGTTATCTACAGGGGGATGTATGGCGCTATCTACAGAGGGGGGCTGTATAGCGTTATCTACAGGGGGGGCTGTAAAAAATTCACTATCTACAAGGGGGGGGGTTGTGTGACACCCAGGGGAGGGGGGGCCCCAGTGAAACGTTTGCTATGGGGCCCAGTCTTTCCTAGTTACGCCCCTGACTGCAGGTCCTTGTGGCTGTGCACCACAACCTTTCACAGAATCACCAGTAGCAAACGCGAGCGTTTGATTGCTAGTATCAAAAACAACCTAGTACATGCTTCCACATGCAATGCCACAATAGTAGTTAAAGACCACAGTTCAATAAATAGGCATCTGTCCCTTTAAGACTTAAAGAAATAGGCACAATGCTTCAATAATAGTGCAGAACAGAACACAGTAATACACTTGACTATCTTCTCTCTGTTTCTAGCTTTTTATTGATGTGGAGGAGGGGAGCCATAGTGACCACACTCTTGGGGTTCCCACATCACCCCGCTCTGACTTGCTGGGCAGGATGCAGTACAGACCTTTCTGCTGGCTAGTTGCACCCTGGAATCTATATCGGGAGGGCACCACACAGTCACTGGACCCACGCTGGCTATGCTCTTGCCTATCTAAATGCCTACTAATCACAACACCGCCCATCAGCGGAGAATATCCTCTCACGGGTCCTATCTTCCTGTAGCGGTTGTAAGCGCTAAACTGAATATCACTGCTATGACAACGCAAAGACACCCAGTGGGAGAAGGAAGACCGGACAGGGCAAACAGGACATGAGGGAGCACGTGATCACATGGTCGAACATCACGAGCACTCCATCTCCTCCCACGGGGGTCCAGCTATAAGCCAGGGTCATACATAGAGGAAAGTGGGGTCATAGCAAAAATACAAGATAGCTCCCTCTACTGGTGGTGGTTGATACCACTACACGCCTATCATGGCACTGTCCCACACTATACTCCTATTTTGTTGGAGAGAATTCTAGGGGAAGTGAGAAGGGCAGGGGGCGCGAGCACATGTCACTATAATTTCCTAGTTGGAAGGTCTCCGACACCTTTGCTGATCGATAGATGTAGGGCTGGATCCAGAGGCTTAACTCAAAGCTCCTGGACCTCAAAGCAAGATCTGTAATGGGGCCCCCCAAACTTCCATGTGCCATTTATAATACTGGTGCCTCCTTATGTGGCGGAGGAGCTGTCGTGTCCCTCAGGTAACAGAGCTCATGTCCCACAGCTACCTCCGCACCACTACAGGTAGAGCCCTGGCCGGATCCGCTGCTGCATGGTAGCTGGTGTCAGGAGGTGTGTGGCCCACTCTACAGGGGGCTGTGTGGCGCTATCTACAAGGGGGCTGTGTGGCGTTATCTACAAGGGGGCTGTGTGGCGCTACCTACAAGGGGGCTGTGTGGCGCTACCTACAAGGGGGCTGTGTGGCGCTACCTACAAGGGGGCTGTGTGGCGCTACCTACAAGGGGGCTGTGTGATGCTACCTACAAGGGGGCTGCCTGGCGCTACCCACAAGGGGGCTGTGTGGCGCTACCCAAAAGGGGATGTGTGGCGCTACCTACAAGGGGGCTGTGTGACGCTACCTACAAGGGGGCTGCCTGGCGCTACCCACAAGGGGGCTGTGTGGCGCTACCCAAAAGGGGCTGTGTGGCGCTACCTACAAGGGGGCTGTCTGGCGCTACCTACAAGGGGCTGTGTGGCGTTACCTACAAGGGGCTGTGTGGCGCTACCTACAGCGGGAATCTGTGAGTGGGGGGGCTGATGGTCATTTTACTGTGAGTGGGGGGCTGATGGTCATTTTACTGTGAGTGGGGGGGCTGATGGTCTTCAAGTGGTTTCCACCTCTGACCTCCAATTGAAATTAATAGGAGGCAGAAAATACCTGCGGCGCCCGTTTGGAGCTTTTTTTCCTGCGTCTTTTGAATTCGCTTCAACAGCTTAAGAAAAAAACAGAAAGAAGGTCACCCAACGCTGTCAGTTGCTGAAGGAATTTTGAGGCAGATTTTTTTTGCCTTACAAAAAACCGTGTGTGAACAGACCCTACGAGTGGAGTGCTTGTTCTTAGCCGTTTTCTGTTTTTCTCCCAAAAAAATTTGGTAGGGGGCCCTGAGAAAATTTTGTTTTTCCAGTGCTGCCTCGAGTCCGAAAAGGTTGGGAAATTCTGTACTAGGCTACAGGGTCCCATCATGGAACAGCTCAGTTCGTCATGGGAACGGGGCCTAGGTGAGTACAATTTTTGTTTTTGTTTGGAGGCACTGTCTACAAGGGGGAGGTGGGAGACTGTATGGCACTGTCTACAAGGGGGAGGTGGGGGGGCTGTATGGCACTGTCTACAAGGGGGAGGTGGGGGGCTGTATGGCACGATCTACAAGGGGGAGGTGGGGGACTGTATGGCACGATCTACAAGGGGGAGGTGGGGGACTGTATGGCACTGTCTACAAGGGGGAGGTGGGGGACTGTATGGCACGATCTACAAGGGGGAGGTGGGGGGCTGTATGGCACTGTCTACAAGGGGGAGGTGGGGGACTGTATGGCACGATCTACAAGGGGGAGGTGGGGGACTGTATGGCACGATCTACAAGGGGGAGGTGGGGGACTGTATGGCACTGTCTACAAGGGGGAGGTGGGGGACTGTATGGCACGATCTACAAGGGGGAGGTGGGGGACTGTATGGCACGATCTACAAGGGGGAGGTGCGGGGACTGTATGAAACTATCTACAAGGGGGAGGTGCGGGGACTGTAATGCACTGTCTACAAGGGGGAGGTGGGGGACTGTATGGCACTGTCTACAAGGGGGAGGTGCGGGGACTGTATGGCACGATTTACAAGGGGAAGGTGCGGGGACTGTATGGCACTGTCTGCAAGGGGAGGTGGGGGGCTGTATGGCACTGTCTACAAGGGGGAGGTGGGGGGCTGTATGGCACTGTCTACAAGGGGGAGGTGGGGGGCTGTATGGCACTGTCTACAAGGGGGAGGTGGGGGCTGTATGGCACGATCTACAAAAAGGAGGTGGGGGATTATGGCACTGTCTACAGGGAGGCTGTATGGCAAAATCTACAGGGGGGCACTATACTGTGTGGGTGCCACTAAGCGGACATTATACTGTGTAGGGGTACTACAGGGGGCATAATACTGTGGGCACAATTACAGGACAAAATACTGTGTCCTTGAAGGGGTTGTAATATATTATATTATTAAATATTATTATTATACTGTATGGGGGCACTAAAGGGGCATTATAATTTTTTTATGGGGCATTTTTTTTTAATGATGGGGTGGGGCGCCGAAAGATCATTTTGCACAGGGCGCCATCCATCCTAGGGCCGGCCCTGATTATACTGTGTGGGGGCTGCTATGGGGGCATTATACTGTGTGGGCAGCTATGGGGGGAATTATACTGTGTGCGGGCAGCTATGGGGGCATTATACTGTGTGCGGGCAGCCATGAGGGCATTATACTGTGTGGGGGCAGCTATGGGGGGCATTATACTGTGTGGGGGCAGCTATGAGGGCATTATACTGTGTGGGGGCAGCTATGGGGGCATTATACTGTGTGCGGGCAGCTATGAGGGCATTATACTGTGCGGGCAGCTATGAGGGCATTATACTGTGTGGGGGCAGCTATGGGGGGCATTACACTGTGTGGGGGCAGCTATGAGGGCATTATACTGTGTGGGGGCAGCTATGGGTGGCATTATACTGTGTGGGGGAAGCTATGGGGGCATTATACTGTGTGGGGGCAGCTATGAGGGCATTATACTGTGTGGGGCAGCTATGGGGGGCATTATACTGTGTGGGGGAAGCTATGGGGGCATTATACTGTGTGGGGCAGCTATGGGGGGCATTATACTGTGTGGGGGAAGCTATGGGGGCATTATACTGTGTGGGGGCAGCTATGAGGGCATTATACTGTGTGGGGGAAGCTATGGGGGGCATTATACTGTGTGGGGGAAGCTATGGGGGCATTATACTGTGTGGGAGCTGCTATGGGGGCATTATACTGTGTGCGGGAAGCTATGGGGGGCATTATACTGTGTATGGGAGGGAGGGGGCATTATACTGTGGGAGGAGCTGATATGGGGGGCATTATACTGTGTGGGGGCTGCTATGGGGGGCATTTATAGATATATTAACAGACCACTGCATTCCTTTTGCTAGCAAACCTGTGTAACGAGTTTTCTATACTAGTTATATATATATATAATCGCTTTAATTCAATTCACTTACCTCTATGCTCCTTTCCTTCTGTATGTTGTGCCATAGTTCATATCACTCACCAGTCTGGAAGAGAACTTTATGAGGGTATGTCCATACCTAGCGTTAATACTGCGGATTTTTCGCATCGGATTTCATTGTGGAAAGTCTGCAGCATTACACAGGAGCAGCAGAGCGGATAGGATTTGAACAAATCTCATCCAAAACACTGTGGGAAAAGTACACAATAAAAACGTTCAGAAATGTATCTGCGGTGCGTTTTTTTAATCCACAGCGCGACAATTGATGCTTCGGAATCGCTGCTTTTCTGCTGCGGGTTTTCCCCATTGAATTCAATGGCAAGTAAAACCTGCAACAAATATCAGATGTTGCGTTTTTGTGACAGAAAAGCTGCAATTGCAAAAATCTTATACATCACTCCATGCTTCTCCGTCCAGGCCTGCCTTCAGGGATGACGTTTTATCCCATGTGACTGCTGCAGGACATCAGACGGACGCAGCGCCATGACTACGGGTAAGTATAGGTTTTCTATTTTAACCTGCTGTTTTCCGCAGTGGACATCCCGAACGAAAAACTGCACCACAATTTGGTGCGCTTTTTTGGTCAGAATTCCCATGCGGGCTCCAGGGCGGATACGCTGTGTACTTTTATGCAGATTATGTGCCCTGTGTGAACATAGCCTAACAATTATCCTGGTCTGCCTGGTTTATTAACAGATTAAGGCTATATTCACTAAATATATACTAAACGTATCCATAGGGTCTCATTGCTACAGTATGCCAAAGGAGAATCCTCTTGGCAAACGTTGGGTAAATATACGTTAGGATACCTTTTTTTGCACTATATGGAATAGTGTAGCTAATATGTCTTATATGTATTTTATAATGGGACTCTAGGGGCGATGTATGCCACTGTATTCTTATAGAGATGTAGCCATCTTTATCTGGACTCTGATAACCTGTTGCAGCGTGATATCACACAACAAAAGCCATTTAAAAGCCAATAAAAAAGTCAAATTAAAGTTTTCGACACTGTGTATTGAATGTGTTCAATTTCAAGATATAGATGGCTACATCTGTATAGCGACATACGTAAGAGCCTAGTATACTTTGGACAATACTTCCAACGTATACCCTCGAGGGAAGGTTAAATCGCAGTGTGAACGGAGCCTAACAGTTATAGTGATGGCTGGAACTTACACAGGCAGAGCAATAAGGTGTGTTGGGGGAGGGGATACATAACAATGCGGATTTAGATGCCATTCGGTAAGCGGAAACCACTATTGTTCTGTAATGGAAGCCATTTTTGGTTGTCGCCTTACCACTATAAGCCAAGTAGGAGAGAACTTAGAGGACAACTCAGGATCAGCGTCTTATATTCCAGGTCTTTGTCTTTATTTTATAGGGATCTGCTCTTTACATACTACACAATATGGAGTCCCTGTCTTCTCCTTGCTTCACGGTGACCCAGCAATGTGCAGTCTGCAGGATACAATCATTTACATGTAATTCCACAGAATGCACCCTGTAAGAATAACAGCAGACGGCGAGGAGAAGTTCTTGAAGGACAATATCTAGCGGCTGCGGCGGGCACTCGGATAGTAGGACATAGAGAAGGTCATAGTGTCAGATGATACGGCAGACAGACAACGCTCGGGTTAAATATTACGGGGGGCCGGAAAGTCACTTGTGGTGTCCCTTTTATATAATCATCATTGCCACCCGTCCATTAGAATGCATTAGGCAATATTTGCCGGCCGAGTAGTCACCGTCCCTTCCCCCTTTGTATCTAGGAATAGATCATTGTCTTCAGAACTTGGCACATGGTCCCGGGCTCTGGGTACTCATCATGTTAGGCTACAAGACAATCAATGAGCGAATTCGTTATATTGAATATTTTTGTTTTCCAGATAGTAATATGTGCATTAGCTAATTCGATGACATTACTTCCACTCCGTACGCTCATTCAGCGTCCTGGCTTTCATATCGTTATTTTTAACTTTTCGGACAATGTCAGCTCTCTTGGAGGAATGCCCGAACAGAGCAGAGAGCAAACACAGACATCGTGTCAAAAATGGATATTTGTAGGGTTTTCCCACCTAAGACATGTATGGCAAATTCACAAGATAGGCCATAGATGTCAAGACCTTCTACCTATTCTGAGATCGGGGGTCTCCATCCTGCAAGCCGAGGCGGCTGCTGATGGCGCAACCAGTAAGAGGCTGAATGGAGAGGTGGCCGAGGATGTGCGTGACTCTCTCTATTGAGTTCTATTTGAAATAGAACTACGGCAAAAATAGTCCGGTTCTGCGGAGCTGTAATGCAGCCGTATTTTAGCGCCCGTAGTACAGCTGCATTACAGCTCTGCAGAATCTGCATATTTCCTATTCATTCAGGGGCGGAACTAGAAAAGGCTGGGCCCCATACCAAAGCTTTGAATGGATCCATTTGTGCCCCCACTCGGTAATAATGCCCTTTTTTATACCCCTACTCAGTACAAATGCCCCCTTTTATACCCCCACTTAGTATTAATGCCACCTTGTATGCCCCAATCAGAAAAAAATGCTCCCTTGCATAACTCACTCAGTAATAATGCCCAATTTATGCTCCCCACTCAATAAAAATGCCCCCTTTTATTACCCTACTCGGTAATAATGCCAATTTGTATGTTTACACCTTTTATGCTCCCTGCAGGATTAGTGTCCTATGCCCCATTAATAGTTCCCTCTTTGTAACCCTGAAAAGGAAAATGATGAATTTGGACATCTTCCTCTCTCTGCGTTCAGGAACCCCATGCAGCCGGCAGGATGCAGTGATGTCATTGCGCGCCTGCACCAGACCACTGACGTTAGTAGCATGCTCTCTGTGTCCTGTAGCCTAGACTTACGTGTAGCCTGGTGGGGCAGGTAGCCAATGGCTTCCGGAATGGTGACAAAGGGAAACCATTAGCAATGTTTCCGTCACCATTGATATCAATGGTGATGCAAACGGAAGCTAAGGTTTCCGTTTGACTTTCCGTTGAGGGGTCCACTAGACGGAAACCTCCGATGGAACCCCTCAACGGAAAGCCAACGCTGATGTGAACAGGCCCTTAGATATACTTATGTTATTAAGGCAGCATACAATTAGACTCTCTCTCTCTCTCTCTCTGATTCAGAAGAAAATCATTAAAGAGGCTCTGTCACCAGATTTTGCAACCCCTATCTGCTATTGCAGCAGATCGGCGCTGCAATGTAGATTACAGTAACGTTTTTATTTTTAAAAAACGAGCATTTTTGGCCAAGTTATGACCATTTTTGTATTTATGCAAATGAGGCTTGCAAAAGTCCAAGTGGGCGTGTTTAAAGTAAAAGTACAACTGGGTGTGTATTAGGTGCGTACATCGGGGCATTTTTACTACTTTTACTAGCTGGGCGTTCTGACGAGAAGTATCATCCACTTCTCTTCAGAACGCCCAGCTTCTGGCAGTGCAGACACAGCGTGTTCTCGAGAGATCACGCTGTGACGTCACTCACTTCCTGCCCCAGGTCCTGCATCGTGTCGGACGAGCGAGGACACATCGGCACCAGAGGCTACAGTTGATTCTGCAGCAGCATCTGCGTTTGCAGGTAAGTAGCTACATCGACTTACCTGCAAACGCTGATGCTGCTGCAGAATCATCTGTAGCCTCTGGTGCCGATGTGGCCGACACGATGCAGGACCTGGGGCAGGAAGTGAGTGACGTCACAGCGTGATCTGCCAGAAGCTGGGCGTTCTGAAGAGAAGTGGATGATACTTCTCGTCAGAACGCGCAGCTAGTAAAAGTAGTAAAAACGCCCCGATGTACGCACATAATACACGCCCAGTTGGACTTTTACTTTAAACACGCCCAGTTGGACTTTTGCAAGCCTCATTTGCATAAATACAAAAATGGTCATAACTTGGCCAAAAATGCTCGTTTTTAAAAAATAAAAACGTTACTGTAATCTACATTGCAGCGCCGATCTGCTGCAATAGCAGATATGGGTTGCAAAATCTGGTGACAGAGCCTCTTTAAGTGCTAAATAAAGACACATAATGAGAATAATGGATCTGTCAACAGCAACTTGCTGATGGTTTCTGGGCATGAGAATATTAAAAAAAAATTAAAAAAAATGAGTAAAAAAAAATGCTATATTACAATGATGTAATATTTGACACATTGCGACTATGGAGTCTAAGTTAATTACAGCAGAGCTTCTTGTTCATCTTCTGCCACTCTACAGCAGTGAAATGGAGACATCCTTCAAGATGATATACAGTATATACCAGTACATATAAATACGATGTGTCCCTATCTGCCTTTACTGTATATAGAAGAGCTGATCTCAGGTTTTATTATCATTCATTATACATTCTGTACTCTGAGTCACAGTGTCAACACAAAGCTGATACCTGCCATAAATAAACAGGCGGGGTGTCCCCGTGTCATCTATGACTGGTATATAGAACTGGTATATTAAGCTCCAGCTATGGAATTTATGATGGAGAATTCTATAGAGTATCTCCAGGCATACATTATAACACAGATTGTTTTTTGTAATATTGATTTCTTAGATAGTTTAAGCTAAAGGGTTAATAATCTATTATTTAATTGACCTCTCATTCTCAATCTCCTTTGCAAATAGCAAATATGTAGATAATAAAAATGGGTGTGCGAAGAGACATCAACTATGCAGCTATTGCTAAAGTAAGCTATAAAGACGGATATCGCCAACAGGGAACATGCGGAAGGAGTGGTATAGCACTTCAGTTCTCAACCTGCGGTAATAAAACAATGGGGGTTAATGTTTAATGAATCAAGGTCGTGTACATAGGAGAATTGTTGGGGTTGTCTGGCATATGGAAAATCTGGAGACGGAGTGGTCTGGCACCTAGAAGAGCCTAGAAAGGAGTGGTCTGGTATATAGGAGAGCTTAGAAAGGAGTGGTCTGGAATATAGGAGGGCTGAGAAAGGAGTGGTCTGGTATATAGGAGGGCTGAGAAAGGAGTGGTCTGGTATATAGGAGGGCTGAGAAAGGAGTGGTCTGGTTTATACGAGGGCTGAGAAAGGAGTGGTCTGGTTTATAGGAGGGCTGAGAAAGGAGTGGTCTGGTATATAGGAGAGCTGAGAAAGGAGTGGTCTGGTATATAGGAGGGCTGAGAAAGGAGTGGTCTGGTTTATAGGAGGGCTGAGAAAGGAGTGATCTGGTATATAGGAGAGCTGAGAATGGAGTGGTCTGGTATATAGGAGGGCTGAGAAAGGCGTGGTCTGGTTTATACGAGGGCTGAGAAAGGAGTGGTCTGGTTTATAGGAGGGCTGAGAAAGGCGTGGTCTGGTATATAGGAGGGCTGAGAAAGGAGTCGTCTGGTTTATACGAGGGCTGAGAAAGGAGTGGTCTGGTTTATAGGAGGCCTGAGAAAGGAGTGGTCTGGTATATAGGAGAGCTGAGAAAGGAGTGGTCTGGTATATAGGAGGGCTGAGAAAGGAGTGGTCTGGTATATAGGAGGGCTGAGAAAGGAGTGGTCTGGTATATAGGAGAGCTGAGAAAAGAGTGGTCTGGTTTATAGGAGGGCTGAGAAAGGAGTGGTCTGGTTTATAGGAGGGTTGAGAAAGGAGTGGTCTGGAATATAGGAGGGCTGAGAAAGGAGTGGTCTGGAATATAGGAGGGCTGAGAAAGGAGTGGTCTGGAATATAGGAGGGCTGAGAAAGGAGTGGTCTGGTTTATAGGAGGGTTGAGAAAGGAGTGGTCTGGTATATAGGAGAGCTGAGAAAAGAGTGGTCTGGTTTATAGGAGGGCTGAGAAAGGCGTGGTCTGGTTTATAGGAGGGCTGAGAAAGGAGTGGTCTGGTATATAGGAGGGCTGAGAAAGGAGTGGTCTGGTTTATAGGAGGGCTGAGAAAGGAGTGGTCTGGTATATAGGAGGGTTGAGAAAAGAGTGGTCTGGTATATAGGAGAGCTGAGAAAGGAGTGGTCTGGTATATAGGAGAGCTGAGAAAAGAGTGGTCTAGTTTATAGGTGGGCTGAAAAAGGAGTGATCTGGAATATAGGAGGGCTGAGAAAGGAGTGGTCTGGTTTATAGGAGGGCTGAGAAAGGAGTGGTCTGGTATATAGGAGGGCTGAAAAAGGAGTAATCTGGAATATAGGAGAGCTGAGAAAGTAGTGGTCTGGTTTATAGGAGGGCTGAGAAAGGAGTGGTCTGGTATATAGGAGGGCTGAGAAAGGAGTGGTCTGGTTTATAGGAGGGCTGAGAAAGGAGTGGTCTGGTATATAGGAGGGCTGAGAAAGGAGTGGTCTGGTATATAGGAGGGCTGAGAAAGGAGTGGTCTGGTATATAGAAGGGCTGAGAAAGGAGTGGTCTGGTATATAGAAGGGCTGAGAAAGGAGTGGTCTGGAATATAGGAGGGCTGAGAAAGGAGTGGTCTGGTATATAGGAGGGCTGAGAAAGGAGTGGTCTGGTATATAGGAGGGCTGAGATAGGAGTGGTCTGGTATATAGGAGGGCTGAGAAAGGAGTGGTCTGGTATATAGGAGGGCTGAGAAAGGAGTGGTCTGGTATATAGAAGGGCTGAGAAAGGAGTGGTCTGGTTTATAGGAGGGCTGAGAAAGGAGTGGTCTGGTATATAGGAGGGCTGAGAAAGGAGTGGTCTGGTATATAGGAGGGTTGAGAAAGGAGTGGTCTGGTATATAGGAGAGCTGAGAAAAGAGTGTTCTGGTTTATAGGAGGGCTGAGAAAGTAGTGGTCTGGTATATAGGAGGGCTGAGAAAGGAGTGGTCTGGTATATAGGAGAGCTGAGAAAGGAGTGGTCTGGTATATAAGAAAGCTGAGAAAGGGGTGGTCTGGTATATAGGAGGGCTGAGAAAGGAGTGGTCTGGATTATAGGAGGGCTGAGAAAGGAGTGGTCTGGTATATAGAAGGGCTGAGAAAGGAGTGGTCTGGTATATAGGAGAGCTGAGAAAGGAGTGGTCTGGAATATAGGAGGGCTGAGAAAGGAATGGTCTGGTATATAGGAAGGCTGAGAAAGGAGTCATCTAGTATATAGGAGAGCTGGTTATGGTGTGGTCTGGTATATAGGAGAGCAGAGAAAGGAGTGGTCTGGTATATAGGAAGGCTGAGAAAGGAGTCATCTAGTATATAGGAGAGCTGGTTATGGTGTGGTCTGGTATATAGGAGAGCAGAGAAATGAGTGGTCTGGTATATAGGAGAGCTGTAGAATGAGTGGTCTGGTATATTGGAGAGCTGTAGAATGAGTGGTCTGGTATATAGGAAAGCTAAGAAAGGAGTTGTCTGGTATATAGGAGGGTTGAGAAAGGAGTGGTCGGGTTTATAGGAGACCTGAAAAAGGAGTGGTCTGGTATATAGGAGGGCTGAGAAAGGAGTGGTCTGGAATATAGGAGAGCTGAGAAAGGAGTGGTCTGGTATATAGGAGAGCTGAAAAAGGAGTGGTCTGGTATATAGGAGAGCTGAGAAAGGAATGGTCTGGTATATAAGAAAGCTGAGAAAGGGGTGGTCTGGTATATACTATGGCTGAGAAAGGAGGGGTCTGGTATATAGGAAAGCAGAGAAAGGAGTGGTCTGGTATATAGGGAGGCTGGGAAAGGAGTCATCTAGTATATAGGAGAGCTGGTTATGGTGTGGTCTGGTATATAGGAGAGCAGAGAAAGGAGTGGTCTGGTATATAGGAGAGCTGTAGAATGAGTGGTCTGGTATATAGGAGAGCTAAGAAAGGAGTGGTCTGGTATATAGGAGAGCTGAGAAAGGAGTTATCTGGCACATAGAAGAGTTGGGGAAGAAGTGGTCTGGCACATACAGATGTAGCAAAGTTTAACTTGACTATGCTGCAGCGTGATATCACATCACAGAAGCCATTGAAAAAGTTAAGTTAAAGTTTTTTGCCACAGTGTATTTAACACATTAAAATTTAAGTTTAAAATTGCTACATCTGTAGAAGAGTGTTCTGGTATATAGTAGAGCCAATAAAGGAGTTGTCTGACACATAGAAGAGCTTGGGAAGGAGTGGTCAGGTATATAGTAGAGCTGATAAAGGAGTGATTTGACACATACAAGCGTTGGGGAAGAGTTTGGGAAGTAGTGGTCTGGCACAAAGAATAGTTGGGGAAGTAGTGGTCTAGTGTATAGAAGAGTTGGGGAAGGAATTGTCTGGTGTATAGAAGAGTTGGCGAAGGAATGGTCTGGTACACAGAAGAGTTGGGGAAGTAGTGGTCTGGCACAGAGAAGAGTTGGGGAAGTAGTGGTCTGGCACACATAAGAGTTGGGGAAGTAGTGGTCTGGCACACATAAGAGTTGAGGAAGTAGTGGTCTAGTATATAGAAGAGTTGGGGAAGGAGTGGTCTGGCACATAGAATAGTTGGGGAAGGAATGGTCTGGTACACAGAAGAGTGGGGGAAGTAGTGGTCTGGCACACAGAAGAGTTGGGGAAGTAGTGGTCTGGTATATAGAAGAGTTGAGGAAGTAGTGGTCTGGTATTTAGAAAAGTTGGGGAATGAGTGATCTGGCACAAAGAAGAACTGGGCAATGAGTGGTCTGGTACATAGAAGAGTTAGGGAAGGAGTGGTCTGGTATATAGGAGAGCTGTGGAATGAGTAAACTGACATATAGACTATCTGGGAAAGAAATGGTTTGGTTTATAGAAGAGCTTTCTAGCATTAAATAGAGCTGAGAAATTAAATTTCTGGTACATATGAGAGCTGTGGAAGTAGTGATATGGTATATAAGAGAGCTGTAAAAGGAGTGGTCTGATATATATATATATATATATATATATATATATATATATATATAGGAGAGCTGTGGAAGGTGTGATGTAGGATATAGGAGAGCTGTTCATTGAGTGGTGTGGTATATAGGATAGCTGGGGAAAGAGTGATGAGGTGTATAAGAGAGCTGTGGAAGGAGTGGTGTGGTATAGAAGAGAGCTGTGGAAGGAGTGGTGTGGTAAAGTAGAGAGCTGTGGAAGGAGTGGTGTCTCTCCGTTCTGGCCCATATAGTGGGGTCCTGAGCGGTGGACCCGCCTCTATGATGTTCATATTTCATAATAGGGCATATTGACAGGAGTTGTTTCAGTGAGACATTTGTTCACATTTTAATATGAATGACAAATAACACCTGCAACTAACTAAGTGTCTACAGAAGATACAGGCAATAAACTTACGATCAACATATCCATTTCCGCTGTACTGGTCAGGTGAATAAGTTTAGCAAACTAACAAAATGTGTTTTTCAAATCTGCTGTGGTCACAGTGGCGCCTGCTGAGTAATGTACCTTGTGTGACCTGACAAGAGTGAAGAGAGAGTGGGGGAGAGGAGCACATATCCAACTTGGAAATATCATTCTTGTTTTCCAAGTCCATTCAGCAGTTTTCCTGGTGAAATTAATTGAGAAAGTAAAGTATGAAGCAATTTTACAACTCCCAAGACATTTGCTTCGGTAGACCTATATTTCCTTAGTTAAGAGAGAGATCAACTTCCTATAATGTAAGGTAAGAACACAATCTCCTATTCAATGGGAATATCTCTTGAATGTAATTTTAGATTCATTCATTAGAATTCTTCTGTAGAAGAGAAATAATGTGGTTTTTTTCTCTATTTTATATGTCGTTGCCATTTATGTTTTATTTTTAAAAACTTTCCTGGGGAAGGCCATATTGGATACACACTCTTCCTTCTTGTATTGTCTATATAGACAGTTCACACATCCTGTGTGTGCTTTATGGCAGCTGAAGTAAATGGTAGTCAATTGACAGAGCAATGTCACAGATTATTACAGTCTGCAGGAATTACAGTCTCCAGAAATATGGAGTATAGCCTTTCCCACCACAGACCAGGGAGTAACAGGGGAGTTACATAGAGAGCCTTAAGTGCGTATAGTGTTACCGTTCTTCTGTATCTATGTCTCCGACAGTACAACAGAGCTGTTGTTAACGCGTCCAGCCTCTAATGATGTTGAAAAGACTCTCTCATCCTATCCCAATCTATATAGCAAAGCTGACTAGTGACCTGTAGAAAGCAGGAAGTGCCAGCCTATCGTGTGATCTAGTGGTCAATGTGAAAAATACAATATTTTTAGTCATATACAGAATAGCTAAAAAAAAATTATAAAAATATGTTTATAATACAAATCTTATGTTATTTTCTGATAATATATTACCTTTACAATAACATATCTAGATGAGAAAGCGAGGCACTTTATAATCTCAGTGACAATTATAGTGAAAAAAAATTATCAAAATATTTATTCAAAAAATGACTATAATCCTACAAATAAGTTATAATAACTTTTGAAATCAACAACTGATCCAGAAATACTACTTAACATTAATACTTATTAACAAAAGAACTTACTACTTTCTTGCCCCTAAATATCCTTGAATCACTTTTATACCGTATATATTACTCAAAATACATAAAAACATTCTCCGACAGACCATAGAACTACCTATGGTAAAGAGAGTGCTGCAATATTAATTGGAAGAGCCACCATGGGTGTTATTTCTATAATAATATACCAAGTAATGGTGCACTATGAGCAGTGAAACAGGGATTGAAGACAGCGATTATTCTGTAACGGAAATTGACTTTATCCTCAAGTTATTACAGGTTGTACTTAACAATAACAATTTTCTATTTGAAAAATATATTGTCTTGCAGATTTCTGGAACCGCCATGGGCTCCTATGTAGCCCCAACTCCTATGTAGCCCCAGTAATTTGCATGAAGTGATGATTGACGCTCACCCTTTTTTACTAATTGTATCAAGCTATGGTACAGAAAAATAGATGATTGTTTCAATGTTTAGCAGGGTTTTCCAAAGGTCTTATCATGACTACATCAATTAACGCATTCCTTATCTCTCTCTCTCTCTCTCTCTCTCTCTCTCTCTCTTCTTTGAATTTATGAGTGAATAAATGTGTTTCTTGGTAATTTTCCAACAGTTAAGCAATGAACAGAAACAATTTAACTTATAAAAGAAATCCAATGATTGAATTTGTTGAAAGTCTATAGATTTCCCTCATATAATCTGGCTAAATTGTGACATTTATTTCAGCTTATTGATGTAAAACATATTGTGCAAAAGTTTAGGCAGTTGTGAAAAAATGCACAATTGTAAGGTATCAAATAAAAAAATGAACTTTTTATTGAAAATACTAGAACAAAAGTATATAAAAGAGGTCCACAGACACACTAAAAGAGGGACGCACATTTAAAGCTCATGCACATAAAGTGATGAAAAAGCATATACATGGATCAGTTAATAAAGTATATCATTAAAAATACAGAAAAAAGGGGTACAAATAGTTGTATATAAAGACACATTCATTAAGCGTTTCGGCGAACTTGACCCCAGACATATTTTTGAAAGAATGTGTTAAAAAATATGTGTTGATAGTTTCTTTTTATCAATTAACAAACTGCAAAGTGAATGAACACAAGAGAAATCTAAATGAAATAAATATTAGGTGTGACCACGCTTTGCCTTCAAAACAGCATCAATTCTAGGTACACTTACACAATGGATTTTGTAGGATTATAGTCAGGAGTATGATTAACCAAGTATACCAAACAGGTGATAATGATCATTTTCATACGTAGGTTGAAGCACAGTCATTACCAGTAACAGAAACAGATATGTTGGAGGCTTAAAACTGGGTTAGGAACAGACAAACTCTGCTACAAAGGTGAGGTTTGGAAGAAAGTTTCATGTCCACCATAGCAAGATTGATTACAGCAACTAGACAAAAGGTAAATATACTGCATCAGTAAGATCTCTCCCAGACAAAGATTTCAAAATGACTGGGGTTTCAAGATGTGCTGTTTAAACTCTATTGTACAAGCACAAAGAAATGGGCCACGTTGAAAATTGTAGACACAGTGGTCGGCCAAGGAAACTTATAGCAGCAAAAAAAAAGACAGATCATGCTTACTTCCCTTTGAAATTGGAAGATGTCTAGCAGTGCGTCAGCTCACAATGGGCAAAATCCAGTGAGACCAAGGTACACCCATCTACTGTTCAGAGAAGTCTAACCAGGTCTTCATTAAAGAATTGCGGACAAAAAGCCATAACTTTAACATGAAAAAAAAAAGGAAAGTAACAAAACTATGCATAAAAACATAGAAGCTGGGGTGCAACAAAATGGCAGCAAGTGCTCTGGACAAATGAGTCAAGAATATAACTACTATAATACTGCCGCCTATGTACAAGAATATAACTACTATAATACTAACTCCTATATACAAGAATATAACTACTATAATACTGCTCCTTATATACAAGAATATAACTACTATAATACTGCCCCTATATACAAGAATATAACTAATATAATACTGCCCCTATATACAGGAATATAACTACTATAATACTGCTCCTATATACAAGAATATAACTACTATAATGCTGCCTCTATATACAAGAATATAACTACTATAATACTACCCCTATATACAAGAATATAACTACTATAATACTGCCCCTATATACAAGAATCTAACTACTATAATACTGCCCCCTATATACAAGAATATAACTATTATAATACTGCCCTCTATATACAAGAATATAACTACTATAATACTACTCCTATATACAAGAATATAACTAATATAATACTGCTCCCTATATACAAGAATATAACTACTATAATACTGCCCCTATATACAAGAATATAACTACTATAATACTGCCCTCTATGTAAAAGAATATAACTACTATATTACTGCCCCCTATGTACAAGAATATAACTACTATAATACTGCCCCCTATATACAAGAATATAACTACTATAATACTGCCTCCTATATACAAGAATATAACTACTATAATACTGCTCCTATATACAAGAATATAACTACTATAATACTGCCCCTATATACAAGAATATAACTACTATAATACTGCCCTCTATATACAAGAATATAACTACTATAATACTACTCCTATATACAAGAATATAACTACTATAATACTGCCCCTATGTACAAGAATATAACTACTATAATACTGTACCTATATACAAGAATATAACTATTATAATACTACTCCTATATACAAGAATATAACTACTATAATACTACTCCTATATACAAGAATATAACTACTATAATACTGCCCCTATGTACAAGAATATAACTACTATAATACTGTACCTATATACAAGAATATAACTATTATAATACTGCCCTCTATGTACAAGAATATAACTACTATAATACTGACCCCTATATACAAGAATATAACTACTATAATACTGCTCCCTATATACAAGAATATAACTACTATAATACTGCTCCTATATACAAGAATATAACCACTATAATATTGCCCCCTATATACAAGAATATAAATACTATAATACTGCTCCTATATACAAGAATATAACTACTATAATACTGCCCCTATATTCAAGAATATAACTACTATAATACTGCTCCTATACACAAGACTATAACTACTATAATACTGCCCCCTATATACAAGAATATAACTACTATAATACTGCTCCTATATACAAGAATATAACTACTATAATACTGCCCCCTATATACAAGAATATAGTTACTATAATACTGCCCCCTATATACAAGAATATAACCACTATAATATTGCCCCTATATACAAGAATATAAATACTATAATACTGCCCCTATATACAAGAATATAACTACTATAATACTGTCCCTATATACAAGAATATAACTACTATAATACTTCCCCTATATACAAGAATATAACTACTATAGTACTGCTCATATATACAAGAAAATAACTACTATATTACTGCTCCTATATACAATCATATAACTACTATAATACTGCCCCCTATATACTAGAATATAACTACTATAATACTTCCCCTATATACAAGAATATAACTACTATGATACTGCTCCTATATACAAGAATATAACCACTATAATACTGCCCCATATATACAAGAATATAACTACTATAATACTGCCCCCTATATACAAGAATATAACTACTATAATACTGCCCCTATATACAAGAATATAACTACTATAATACTGCCCCTATATACAAGAATATAACTACTATAATACTGCCACCTATATACAAGTATATAACTCCTATAATACTGCCTCCTATATACAAGAATATAACTACTATAATACTGCCCGTATATACAAGAATATAACTACTATAAAACTGCTCCTATATACAAGAATATAACTACTATAATACAGCCTCCTATATACAAGAATATAACTACTATGATACTGCTCCTATATACAAGAATATATCTACTATAATACTGCTCCTATATACAAGAATATATCTAATATAATACTGCCCCCTATATACAAGAATATAACTACTACAATACTGCCTGCTATATACAGGAATATAACTACTATGATACTGCTCCTATATACAAGAATATATCTACTATAAAACTGCTCCTATATACAAGAATATATCTACTATAATACTGCTCCTATATACAAGAATATAACTACTATAATACTTCTCATATATATAAGAATATAACTACTATAATACTGCCCCCTATATACAAGAATATAACTACTGTAATACTGCCCCTATATACAAGAACATATCTACTATAATACTGCCCCCTATATACAAGAATATAACTACTATAATACTGCCCCTATATATAAGAATATAACTACTATAATACTGCTCATATATACAAGAATATAACTACTATAATACTGCTGCTATATACAAGAATATAATTACTATAATACTGATCCTATATACAAGAATATAACTACTATAATACTGTCCCCTATATACAATAATATAACTACTATAATGCTGCCCCTATATACAAGAATATATCTACTATAATACTGCCTCCTATATACAAGAAAATAACTACTATAATACTGCCCCCTATATACAAGAATATAACTACTATAATACTGCCTGCTATATACATGAATATAACTACTATAATACTGCCCCCTATATACAAGAATATAACTACTATAATACTGCTCCTATATACAAGAATATAACTACTATAATACTGCCCCCTATATACAAGAATATAACTACTATAATACTACCCCCTATATACAAGAATATAACTACTATAATACTGCTCCTATATACAAGAATATAACTACTATAATACTGCTCCTATATACAAGAATATAACTACTATAATACTGCTCCTATATACAAGAATATAACTACTATAATACTGCTCCCTATATACAAGAATATAACTACTATAATACTGCCCCCTATATACAAGAATATAACTACTATAATACTGCTCCCTATATACAAGAATATAACTACTATAATACTGCCCCCTATATACAGGAATATAACTACTTTAATATTGCCCTCTATGTACAAGCATGTTAAAGCAATGTCATCAATGTGAAGCAGTGACTTTACTAGTAGAATAATGTGTGCCGCTGTGGAATACAATATTACTGGCTGTAACTTATGATTAGTAGAGGATTAGTAGGGGACTGTATGTTCAAACTTAGTGCAGTTTTTGAGTATTATACAATATATAACTCAAGATCTGTACAGGATAAGTAATGTAATGTATGTACATAGTGACTCCACCAGCAGAATAGTGAGTGCAGCTCTGGAGTATAAGGCTGGGTTCACACGTGGCGGAATTTCACTTAAATTCCGCTGCGGACACTCCGCAGCGTTAATCCGCAGCGGAGCCGTTTGTCCATTGACTTCCACTTTAATTTAGCAGTGTTCGTTTAGACGATGCGTAAAATTCCGCTGCGGAGCATAGGCTGCGGAGCGGAATTTGGTGTCCGCAGCATGCTCTGTCTGTTGCGGAGCAGTGGCGGACTCATGGCGGAATTTCTCCATTGACTTCAATGGAGATTCTAATTTCCGCAATGAAGTCCGCAGCTGTCATGCACATGTTATGTGTGCTGCGGATGCGTCTTGCTTTTTTAACTTGACATTTCTTCATTCTGGCTGGACCTATGTATTTCTAGGTCTACAGCCAGACTGAGGAAGTCAATGGGGCTCCCGTAATGACGGGAGCGTTGCTAGGAGACGTCTGTAAATAGTCACTGTCCAGGGTGCTGAAAGAGTTAAGCGATCGGCAGTAACTGTTTCTGCACCCGGGACAGTGACTACCGATCCCAATATACAGCAACCTGTAAAAAAATATAAGTTCATACTTACCGAGAACTCCCTGCTTCTGTCTCCAGTCCGGCCTCCCAGGATGACGTTTCAGTCTAAGTGACGGCTGCAGCCAATCACAGGCCAAGCACAGGCTGCAGCGGTCACATGGACTGGCGCGTCATCCAGGGAGGTCGGGCTGGATGCCGAAAGAGGGACGCGTCACCAAGACAACGGCCGGTAAGTATGAAATTAGTTTACTTTCACTAGGGAAAGTGCTGTCCCTTCTCTCTATCCTGCACTGATAGGGAGAAGGGAAGCACTTTTCCCGCAGTCCGCAGCAGCTAGTCCGCATCAATTTTCTGCACATTTTGGGCAGATCCGCCGCAGAATCTGCAACGCAGATTCTGTGCGGCATTGATGCGGACAGTTGCGGAGGAAATCCGCCACGTGTGGCCATGCCCTTATACAGGATGTAACACAGGATCAGTACAGGATAAGTAATGTAATGTATGTACACAGTGACTCCACCAGCAGAATAGTGAGTGCAGCTCTGGAGTATAATACAGGATGTAACACAGGATCAGTACAGGATAAGTAATGTAATGTATGTACACAGTGACTCCACCAGCAGAATAGTGAGTGCAGATCTGGAGTATAATACCGGATGTAACTCAGGATCAGTACAGGATAAGTAATGTATGTACACAGTGACTCCACCAGCAGAATAGTGAGTACAGCTCTGGAGTATAATACAGGATGTAACTCAGGATCAGTACAGGATAAGTAATGTAATGTATGTACACAGTGACTCCACCAGCAGAATAGTGAGTGCAGCTCTGGAGTATAATACAGGATATAACTCAGGATCAGTACAGGATAAGTAATGTAATGTATGTACACAGTGACTACACCAGCAGAATAGTGAGCCCAGCTCTGGAGTATAATACAGGATATAACTCAGGATCAGTGCAGGATAAGTAATGTAATGTATGTACACAGTGACTCCACCAGAAGAATAGTGAGTGCAGCTCTGGAGTATAATACAGGATATAACTCAGGATCAGTGCAGGATAAGTAATGTAATGTATGTACACAGTGACTCCACCAGAAGAATAGTGAGTGCAGCTCTGGAGTATAATACAGGATATAACTCAGGATCAGTGCAGGATAAGTAATGTAATGTATGTACACAGTGACTCCACCAGCAGAATAGTGAGTGCAGCACTGGAGTATAATACATGATATAACAGGATCATTATAAAATAATTAATGTAACATATTTATAAAGAGATTTCATTAGAATAAATTTGTGCTGAAAGGTGAACAATCGCACTAACTGTTTTGCTGGTAGAATGTGATGTCTATAAAGATAGCCTGGGAATGGTGCTGTAGGTTGTCAGACAGGCTGGATTTATTATTGCACAATTATTTTTGCCCCTAAGATAAGCGGTGCCAGCTGTGTCTAGAACCTACCTATCTCCGTCCCTTCATAGAGACGACATACAGAGCGGAATGGGCATGTTAATGGGATGACTTGGAGTAAATTGCTGTTAGATGAGCGATCATTCTACCAATGGCTATTATTACATTTCCAGCTCTATTCTTTGTATGTCCATTAGACTTGACTTAGTAATTTTGTAAGCTCCAGCTCCGCTGCTTCTCTTCTGTGGCGTACATGGCAGCGAGGTAACTGGGAAGCAGCGCCAGCCCTGTGTGTAATGAGAAATAATGAGGGCTGGAAGCTGCAGTAAGTTGCACTGAGAGAAAGGAGAAATTTCCATTGAAAAATATTCATCCAGTGCAGTTCCCCAGAGCTGTAGCTCAGCAAGTCTCCACTGGTCAGCAGGGAGTTCAGGGTTATGGAGAAGCATGTCACTTCTTCATACCTGTCTGCTTGAAGTAAATGAAAACAGATGAGAGCTGCCTCTTGATATTTGGACCATTCAAAGGCTCACTCCATCTTTCCGGCTCCCACAGGGAACCCTCCTGCAGCAAAGCCTATTACAGGCGGCCGCACTGATCCTACAGCAGAGAGGACACAAGCTTTAGTATGGACACCTGCAACCTTCAGGCGGTGCAGTGCAGGTCCTCAGCTCTGGGTCTTGTGTAGGAGGATGAGACAAGTCACACATGTAGAGTACACAGAGAGAGCGCTCTATAGACAGCCATGCAGTCAGAGACAGGTGGACAGTCACTGCAGCAGTTATTCCACATGTACATACAGATGGAGCAGGTATTATTGCAGCGAACAGTGGCGACGCAGAATCATTTCAAATTTCAGGCTATTTTGGGATCATTTGTAGAGTATTTTGGTATTCAGGAGATCATTTATTGTTATACTGTGGGGCAACAGGGCAAGAGGTTTAGGGGCAGTAGAATGGAGGAGGTGTGGTAGGAATGGTTAAGAGAAGATGTGGTGATCAGGTAGTAGAGAGGTTTCTAAACAAATTGTACAACAGGTCAAACACTGAAGACGAAGCAGCAGATAACGTGATGTATACAGAGAGGTGAGCTCGGGTAGATATTTCCGAACAGGTCATGAAATAGCCACAGCATGACCAATGAGGTATGGTAGGTACAGCAGGTAATGTGGTGAAGACCTAGAACAGGTGAGATAGAATAGGCACAGATGAGGTAGCAGAGCAAGAGAGGTAGAGACAGGAGGGCAGGAAAAGTAGAACATGAGAACACTGATGAGGTAACACATAGATATCAGAACAGGTGAGGCAAGGTAGAAAAAGTAGAACAGGTGAGATGATGTAGACACAGCAGGACAGGTGAGGTAGAACATTCACAGATGAGGTAACACATAGAGCAGAATAGGGGAGGTGGTAAAGAGACAACAAGACAGGTAAAGTCGAACAGACACTAATGAGGTAACCCATAGATAACAGAACAGGTGAGATGGTGTAGACAGAGCAGGACAGGTGAAGTAGAACAGACACTAATGAGGTAACCCATAGATAACAGAACAGGTGAGATGGTGTAGACAGAGCAGGACAGGTGAAGTTGAATAGGCACAGATGAGGTAACATGTAGAGCAGAATAGTGGAGGTAGTGTAGAGACAGCTGGACAGGTAAAGTAGTAACACATAGATAACAGAACAGGTAAGATGGTTTATGCACAGTGCAACAGGTGAGGTGGGGTAGAGACAGCTGGGGTGGTTGTGTAGTCCCTTCAGGACAGGTGAAGTAGTGTAGGCATGGCAGAACAGTTGAGTTTGAATGCAATGCAGTCAGCAGAGCAGGTAAATTCAGAAAACAGGTGAGGTGTAACAGGTTAGGTGAAGGCGGAGATACAGCAGAACTCGCGAGGTTGAGTAGACACAGCAGGACAAGTGAGGTAGTGTAAAGACAACAGACCAGGTAAAGTAGAATAGACAGACACAGATGTGGTAACAGTAGAACGCCAGAAGAGATTACAGATAATTACAGAATTTAATGTAATGTATAGAGATCATAATAGGTAAGCTTACGCTTAGACACAGGTGAGGTATTTACCAGACAGGAAAACTGGTGAAGTAGTACAGACATAGCAGAACAGGCAGCAGTACAGATCAGATAGAATAGGTCAGGAAGAACAGAAGCAGATGAAGTCATATATATAGAAGCAGCAGAACAGGGGAGGGAAAGTAGAAGAGGTGAGGTAATGTAGAAGCAGTAGAACAGGTGAGGTAATGTAGAAGCAGTAGAACAGGTGAGGCAATGTAGAAGCAGTAGAACAGGTGAGGTAATGTAGAAGCAGTAGAACAGGTGAGGTAATGTAGAAGCAGTAGAACAGGTGAGGTAATGTAGAAGCAGTAGAACAGGTGAGGTAATGTAGAAGCAGTAGAACAGGTGAGGTAATGTAGAAGCAGTAGAACAGGTGAGGTAATGTAGAAGCAGTAGAACAGGTGAGGTAATGTAGAAGCAGTAGAACAGGTGAGGTAATGTAGAAGCAGTAGAACAGGTGAGGTAATGTAGAAGCAGTAGAACAGGTGAGGTAATGTAGAAGCAGCAGAACAGGTGAGGTAATGTGGAAGCAGTAGAACAGGTGAAGTAATGCAGAGATAACAGAACAGGTGAGGTAATGTAGAAGCAGTAGAAGAGGTGAGGTAATGTAGAAGCAGTAGAACAGGTGAGGTAATGTAGAATCAGTAGAACAGGTGAGGTAATGTAGAAGCAGTAGAACAGGTGAGGTAATGTAGAAGCAGTAGAACAGGTGAGGTAATGTAGAAGCAGTAGAACAGGTGAGGTAATGTAGAATCAGTAGAACAGGTGAGGTAATGTAGAAGCAGTAGAACAGGTGAGGTAATGTAGAAGCAGTAGAACAGGTGAGGTAATGTAGAAGCAGTAGAACAGGTGAGGTAATGTAGAATCAGTAGAACAGGTGAGGTAATGTAGAAGCAGTAGAACAGGTGAGGTAATGTAGAAGCAGTAGAACAGGTGAGGTAATGTAGAAGCAGTAGAAGAGGTGAGGTAATGTAGAATCAGTAGAACAGGTGAGGTAATGTAGAAGCAGTAGAACAGGTGAGGTAATGTAGAAGCAGTAGAACAGGTGAGGTAATGTAGAAGCAGTAGAACAGGTGAGGTAATGTAGAGATAACAGAACAGGTGAGATAATGTAGAAGCAGTAGAAGAGGTGAGGTAATGTAGAAGCAGTAGAACAGGTGAGGTAATGTAGAAGCAGTAGAACAGGTGAGGTAATGTAGAAGCAGTAGAACAGGTGAGGTAATGTAGAAGCAGTAGAACAGGTGAGGTAATGTAGAAGCAGTAGAACAGGTGAGGTAATGTAGAAGCAGTAGAACAGGTGAGGTAATGTAGAAGCAGCAGAACAGGTGAGGTAATGTGGAAGCAGTAGAACAGGTGAAGTAATGCAGAGATAACAGAACAGGTGAGGTAATGTAGAAGCAGTAGAAGAGGTGAGGTAATGTAGAAGCAGTAGAACAGGTGAGGTAATGTAGAATCAGTAGAACAGGTGAGGTAATGTAGAAGCAGTAGAACAGGTGAGGTAATGTAGAAGCAGTAGAACAGGTGAGGTAATGTAGAAGCAGTAGAACAGGTGAGGTAATGTAGAATCAGTAGAACAGGTGAGGTAATGTAGAAGCAGTAGAACAGGTGAGGTAATGTAGAAGCAGTAGAACAGGTGAGGTAATGTAGAAGCAGTAGAACAGGTGAGGTAATGTAGAATCAGTAGAACAGGTGAGGTAATGTAGAAGCAGTAGAACAGGTGAGGTAATGTAGAAGCAGTAGAACAGGTGAGGTAATGTAGAAGCAGTAGAAGAGGTGAGGTAATGTAGAATCAGTAGAACAGGTGAGGTAATGTAGAAGCAGTAGAACAGGTGAGGTAATGTAGAAGCAGTAGAACAGGTGAGGTAATGTAGAAGCAGTAGAACAGGTGAGGTAATGTAGAGATAACAGAACAGGTGAGATAATGTAGAAGCAGTAGAAGAGGTGAGGTAATGTAGAAGCAGTAGAACAGGTGAGGTAATGTAGAAGCAGTAGAACAGGTGAGGTAATGTAGAGATAACAGAACAGGTGAGATAATGTAGAAGCAGTAGAACAGGTGAGATAATGTAGAAGCAGCAGAACAGGTGAGGTAATGTAGAAGCAGCAGAACAGGTGAGGTAATGTAGAAGCAGTAGAACAGGTGAGGTAATGTAGAAGCAGCAGAACAGGTGAGGTAATGTGGAAGCAGTAGAACAGGTGAGGTAATGTAGAAGCAGTAGAACAGGTGAGGTAATGTAGAAGCAGCAGAACAGGTGAGGTAATGTGGAAGCAGTAGAACAGGTGAGATAATGTAGAAGCAGTAGAACAGGTGAAGTAATGCAGAGATAACAGAACAGGTGAGATAATGTAGAAGCAGTAGAAGAGGTGAGGTAATGTAGAAGCAGTAGAACAGGTGAGGTAATTTAGAAGCAGCAGAACAGGTGAGGTAATGTAGAAGCAGCAGAACAGGTGAGGTAATGTGGAAGCAGTAAAACAGGTGAGGTAAAGTAGTAGCAGTAGAATAGGTGAGGTAATGCAGAGGTAGTGTAGAAGCAGCAGCAGAATGGGTGAGGTAAAGTAGAAGCAGCAGCCGAATAGGTGAGGTAGTGCAGAGGTAGCAGGACAGGTGAGGTAGTGTAGAGGTAGCAGGACAGGTGTGGTAGTTAAGAGGTAGGAGCAGAATAGGTAAGGTAGTACAGAAACAGCAGGACAGGTGTGGTAGTACAGAGTCAGAAGCAGGACAGGGGTGGTAGTACAGAGTCAGCAGCAGGACAGGTGTGGTAGTACAGAGTCAGCAGTAAGACAGGTGAGGTAGTACAGAGTCAGCAGCAGGACAGGTTTTGTAGTACAGAGTCAGCGGCAGGACAGGTGAGGTAGTATAGAGTCAGCAGCAGGACAGGTGTGGTAGTATAGAGTCAGCAGCAGGACAGGTGAGGTAGTGCAGAGGCAGCAGGACAGGTGTGGTAGTACAGAGTCAGCAGCAGGACAGGTGTGGTAGTACAGAGTCAGCAGCAGGACAGGTGAGGTAGTGCAGAGGCAGCAGGACAGGTGTGGTAGTACAGAGTCAGCAGCAGGACAGGTGTGGTAGTACAGAGTCAGCAGCAGGACAGGTGTGGTAGTACAGAGTCAGCAGCAGGACAGGGGTGGTAGTACAGAGTCAGCAGCAGGACAGGTGTGGTAGTACAGAGTCAGCAGTAAGACAGGTGAGGTAGTACAGAGTCAGCAGCAGGACAGGTGTGGTAGTACAGAGTCAGCAGCAGGACAGGTGTGGTAGTACAGAGTTAGCAGCAGGACAGGGATGGTAGTACAGAGTCAGCAGCAGGACAGGTGTGGTAGTACAGAGTCAGCAGTAAGACAGGTGAGGAAGTACAGAGTCAGCAGCAGGACAGGTGAGGAAGTACAGAGTCAGCAGCAGGACAGGTGTGGTAGTACAGAGTCAGCAGCAGGACAGGTGTGGTAGTATAGAGTCAGCAGCAGGACAGGTGTGGTAGTATAGAGTCAGCAGCAGGACAGGTGTGGTAGTACAGAGTCAGCAGCAGGACAGGTGTGGTAGTACAGAGTCAGCAGCAGGACAGGTGAGGTAGTACAGAGTCAGCAGCAGGACAGGTGAGGTAGTACAGAGTCAGCAGCAGGACAGGTGAGGTAGTACAGAGTCAGCAGCAGGACAGGTGTGGTAGTACAGAGTCAGCAGCAGGACAGGTGAGGTAGTACAGAGTCAGCAGCAGGACAAGTGAGGTAGTGCAGAGTCAGCAGCAGGACAGGTGAGGTAGTACAGAGTCAGCAGCAGGACAGGTGTGGTAGTACAGAGTCAGCAGCAGGACAGGTGAGGTAGTATAGAGTCAGTAGTAGGACAGGTGTGGTAGTACAGAGTAAGCATCAGGACAGGTGTGGTAGTACAGAGTCAGCAGCAGGACAGGTGAGGTAGTATAGAGTCAGCAGCAGGACAGGTGAGGTAGTACAGAGTCAGCAGCAGGACAAGTGAGGTAGTACAGAGTCAGCAGCAGGACAGGTGTGGTCGTACAGAGTCAGCAGCAGGACAGGTGAGGTAGTACAGAGTCAGCAGCAGGACAGGTGTGGTAGTACAGAGTCAGCAGCAGGACAGGTATGGTAGTGCAGAGTCAGCAGCAGGACAGGTGTGGTAGTATAGAGTCAGCAGCAGGGCAGGTGTGGTAGCACAGAGTCAGCAGCAGGACAGGTGAGGTAGCACAGAGTCAGCAGCAGGACAGGTGAGGTAGTACAGAGTCAGCAGCAGGACAGGTGAGGTAGCACAGAGTCAGCAGCAGGACAGGTGAGGTAGCACAGAGTCAGCAGCAGGACAGGTGAGGTAGTACAGAGTCAGCAGCAGGACAGGTGAGGTAGTACAAAGTCAGCAGTAGGACAGGTGAGATAGTACAGAGGTATCAGTGGATTTCAGGCAGTGCAGTAGGAGCAGAGGAGGTCCGGTAGGTCTGTATGGCACACCTCATAGTGCAGACTTACACACAGCACATCTCTCATGAAGCAATGCCAGCAGCACAATCCTCAGTCCTCCCTCTCTGTTCCTTCCTTCTTCACATATAAACACATAATGGACTGCAATGAGCCCGTAGAATGGGACTCATGAGATCTGCTGTCACCGCCCTGAGATCTCACCCCACTTCTGCCTGCCACCTCAGTGTCAATCTCGCCCCATGTGCAGTGCAAGGCAGCCCCGGTTCTGTCTGTGCCACTTTAAGGCTTTCATTGATTCAGGCTCAGAGCTTTTGGCTATAAAGGGACATCTGTCCTAAGCTTGGATGAGCTGAGAACTCATTTTTGCATTTAACCCTCCGTTAGCCCCAACTGCAGAAGACAACGCAAGCAGCAGGCAACTTCATTACCCATTCCAAACCTCTCGTATCTCACTTAAGGACTCGTATACCTACAGAACACTACGGCTAATGCCAGCAGTAAAGTCCTCCTATTGCATACAGATGTCTTTCTCTTTTTTTTTTCTTTTGCTACGAGCACAGCTCATTGGTTCGCTGTTGCCGAGATCTCCCGGTGTCAACTCGTGTTAGATGCTTCAGGTGCAAAAAAGGGACAAAGGGGAAAAAAAAAGGAATATATACAGTACACACGGCTGTATGCAGTCACCATGGTAACCTGCAGCTTGTACGGAACACTTAATCACACAGAGGGGGCTCAGTAAAGTGGAGGGGGCACCGCGTCTCTCCACTGACTTTCTTCAATCTCTTCCCACCATTAAAGTGTCTCCGTGGATAACCAAAGAGGCTTCAACTCCAAGCACTGGCAGATGTCTCCAAATCGCTCTCTATTTTTTTTTTCCTTAAGTTCCAAGTTAACATCCATGTCATCATCCTCTCCAAGCAAGGAAAGTTCTCGTAGAGCATTGTGCAAGCACTGCAGTAAAACAAAAACCCACAACAACAAGGGTCTAGGATCCTTTCACGAGGGAGTACGGCTCTTTTTCCCATATCAGCTTTGTCTAGAGTTCAAGCATTCATCCATTGGATGTTAAAGACTTCCACTTGTCTTTGGTTTCTTTCTCAGGCTCCAAATGCACCCAACCCCCTGCGTCTGCCAACTTGTGCATCCAACCCAACACCACCATCATCACCACCACCACCACCACCATCATCTAATGGTGGCTGCAGTCCTTCTCCCGCACAAGCTGGGGGCAGTTAAAAAAGCTTTCACCTCATTGTAAGCTGGAGAAAGCGGAGTTTACTTTCCCTCCTCTGTGTGTGGCTGGCTTGATGCATTTTATCCATGCCTCTCTGTCTCTGCCTTCCCTCCCTCCTCTCTTTTTTTCTCTTTTCACTCTCTCTTCCCCCACACACACACTCTCGCTCTCTCTCTCCCTCTCTTTCTCTCACTCTAATGTGTGATCTGGAAAGCTTATAAAAGCCTGATGTAATTCTTAATGCAGCCCCTGGCTACAAGGACTGGATCTAGATTCACAGAGTAGGAAAAAAAGAAAATACAAGAGACAGGAAAATACATAGCAGTGGAGCTTAAGAAAACCAACATCTCTCCAGGAAGCCAATTTTTTGTGTTGTCGAAGAGCATCGTTGAATATATCTGAAGAAGACTTTGATTGTGTCATTGGATGGAATAATTTCTTTGTCTCTTCTTTAAACTGGGGATTTGAACCTGATTTCTGTCTCTAAAGGCTCTTCGTCTTCTTCTTCTTCGTCTTCTTCTTCTTCGTCGTCTTCTTCTTCTTCGTCTTCTTCTTCACATCTATTCATTGTGAGGATCAAGTTAAGGCATTACGGCAAAGCTGCCTTGGGTTGAAGACTTTACACAAATTGGTCATTGTGGTGGTGAGGATATGGCTTGTACTGGGCTTCTTACTTAATATCTGGAATTTGATTTGGAAGAAGAAGAGGAATTTCAAGTACCAAAGAATCCAAGGTAAGAGAAAGTCTATATTATTCTTGTATGAGTTGGATTTCCAAGGTTGGTCTTGGCTTCTTCGACCGGTTCGGATTTGGACTAAGGCATCTTGAATACTCTTAATGCCCGAGTTAGAAACGGTCTTCTCATGACTATATAATCAAGATTTCTTATTCCCTATGAAACTATCAACTTTTATTTTCTCCATCCCCCTTCCCCATCCTCTGGTGAGACACCAACATTTTGTACCTTGTTGAGCACATAAATGGCTTCACGCAAACAAATAAAGAAAAATAAATGTATGAATATTTTACAGGGGAGATGAAAAAGGAGTATTATACTGTCATAAATAAATCACTCCTTCAATAATACACAGTCCCAGCTTTAATATACACTGCTGCATTGGAGAGACAGCCTTCCCGGGAGAGCTTGATAGAGCAAGTTCTCTCAACACAGTGGGTCACTGGTGGACCCCTGCTACCGGAGCTCATGTTTGCACTATAGGAGTTGAGTTGATTAACCCAATGGGGGAATTCTTTCATGTTGACTCTTAGAGATGATATTATTTTGAAGGATTTGATGAGGACACGTTATATTGAGACAACCACAAGTGGCAATTTGGACACATCTCCCATGTTCTTGCTCTATGGTATCCAATCAGTTTTTGAAAGCAGTTATGGGGTAATAGCATGGTACTCTGTATTCTAAGCTCTCATCTCTGTGGATAAGGCGATCGCATGGGCTGCTTATCATGATAGCCCCTAAATGTCTCTCCCATAATATATGAGCTAGGTGCCTTCATTTCCTTATTAAGGGCTGATTGTCTCGGTAATGACCTTTCATAGTCACCTTAATCATTGCTTATCAGCAAGTTCCTCAGAAGACATTAGAATGCCAATGTATCTATTATGCATCACTGATGCCTTAAATGTTACATAGGGCTCTAGCATCGTGCCGTCTGCAGATGACTATACGAAGACTTCATCCGTGTGGGTAATTATTAGGTAACCTTGTCTGAATTACTGTGCTTGTAGGAGCTAATGGCACATTTAGTCCATCTCCAGTTTTTTAAAATATTTTCCAATCATAAGCCTATCTGATTAAGGTTTGAAAAACCCAGACCTAGTAATTTAGTTATTAAAATGTAAATGCCATGGGCGTGAGAGGACAGAATATAAATGACTTCAGTCTAATATTTAAGCCTTCGGTCTTGGCAGGAGACAAGATGGTAGGACATTGATATGATTTAAAGACCCCCAGACCTCAGCTTTAATGCAGGAGGCATCAACGTTCCTCAGATCCTATTGAAATAATGGGATGTACGAGATCATTTCTGGGATTATATGGAATAATCTGGGGTCTCTGATGGGTTTCATGGCTCCAAATCAACAGTGGCTTTGTATATGTCTCCTATCTGTACGTTGTGAACTACAGAATGTCTAAGCCCCGAATCACTTGAGAGCCCTTGGGTCTATGATGACTTGTTGAGCAGATATTATTTCTCATGGAAGGAGCTGAAATTCATTGGAAAACCCAATACAGAGTTGGTCTGGACATCCCACTATAATGTAGGTGACCCCCCTGAAGATCCGTTACAGGGTTATTTGTATATTGAGGGGGTAAAACTAGGCTCTTCTCTGGAGATTATGGATATATTGAAGAGTTAACTGAGAATTGCACACTTCTATGCTATCCTACATTCAAAATGACTAATGCACGAGAAGCGATTTAGCCTCAGCTAAGGCGAGAACATTTTCACTGTGAGTTTATGTCTTGTGATTGCACCTGGCTCTGTAAGGAAGTGCTGAGAGCTTTCAAAAATACACTGGGATTTTCTGCTCTATTTTAAGCTCTGGAATAAGGATTTTCCAGCCAACTCCTTCGTGTCAGGTTATTTCCAATTCATGATAATTGACAATTCCTCTACCTGAGGGCATTTCCGCCTTAGGCAATTGACAGTTTCATAACGATTGGCCCAAGAAACGAGTAATACGGCATCAACAGGAGTCAAACTGTTCATCATTAATCAATGTGTCAATTTAAATTAAAAAAAATTGCACCTCCGTCAACCAAAAATATATCAAATTGACATAGAGTCTCAATAGCGTTGAAAGCCTTCATTGCATTGATCTGCATTTTCACGCCATGAGGCTTGAAAAATCAAACATGAAGGTTTCTATTCTTGGCAATGCATCCATTTCTATTGAGGAATGTCCTAACATTTACCCATGCTCCATCCCTACATGAGAGGAACAAGATAAAAAGTCGTTTTAAATGGTGATTTTCGGGGTCATTGACCATCAAAGACTCCCTTAATTGAGTTGTGAGTGGGTTGGGAGGGCGCACGGTCCCCAAGGCAGGCGTAGGAAGGACATGCTGAGACTTGTAGTGTGGATTGGAATACATGAAGACAATTGTTTGCACTCATTGTGGACACTCCATATGCTCTATGTATATATACGTCTATCCATTGGCTTGAACCCGTTCTCCCGGTAGGCAGCTAGTTAGTTTTCAATGGGGAGATGAAATGATCGAAACCACCCAGGAATGATTAAACGTTCTCTTCTCTGAGAAATGACAAGTTGATCTCCGTCTCTCCCTCTCCAACATTGGCCTGATGGATGTGTTGGAAATCATTGGCATTCTGAGCCAGGGGTTTGAAATTGACTTGAATGGTGATGCTGTGATTTAAGTCATCAGGAAGAAGTGATGTATTGTTGCACAATTTCAGCCTCTGATTATTAGGTTTGCACGTGGCGTTTGTGGTGGCCACTGCTAATTCATGTCACATTCTGCAGGATTGGGGGGGGGGGATAAATTCTCCTTAGGTTGGGGCTGTGCAACCAAATGTATCTAAGAGACTGGACGACCAATGTACGGAGATGTCCTATGTTGCCTTGTGTATCAGCGTAACGATACAATGTCGCAACACTTGTTCAATATGAATATATATCATTATATGGCTGACTATAAACTGTCCTATCTGTAAGCGCATATCATTTATTCAACATATTTAATAAATTATGGACATTGTTAGGTTTTTATACCCATAGTACATTGGCTAATTTAATCTAAAATCCATTTTATGGGACGACCCTGAAGGGTTAATGTCATATTCTATTCTATTATATCATATTAAGACCATGTCTAAAATGTAAACCCCCCCCCCCCCCATAGACCTTACAACCCTGTTTGTTTTATTCATTTCTCGCTTGATACATTATAATTTATGTTCACATCCTATGGTATAGAGTTAAAGTTCATCTAAATTTAGCATCGTTTTTATGTTTTTCCGCTTCTCCTTTGTATTTTTCCATTAGTAAAAGTAAAATTTTTTTTCTACCTGTTGATATAATTACCCAAAGCTATTTACTAATCTTTGCTATCCTCCCCATTGACTAGACTACAGTATGATGTTGGCGCTTGCACTACCCCCCACTAAAGCATAGAGGGCGCCAGATGGTCACTTTCAAGCTTATCTTGCAGAGGGAGCGGGTTGCAAACCGTTCCTTACAGCTGCGCTATAAACACTACAGATAAAGACAAAACAAATGAAAGCATCTCAGAGTGCCATGCCATGCCATGCTGCCAGCCTGTAGATGCCATGCGTACGGTGCCCCTCAATGTGCCACCAAAAAAAATAAAAATAGAAGTTAGGTTGTATGGCTGCGCTAGATGTGGAAAGGTTAATGGCATACTAAGCATGTGTGGGATCTGAAGTGTTTATGCCATGCAGTAAAATCATTAACCTCTCCTTGGCATCGGCGTCACCTCGCTGCTATTGTTAGTCACCTGTTTATGTCTCAGGAATATAATCGCTCAGGAGACAATACTGAGGGTAGTAATACGTTAAATGTTTTGTTTGCACAAATTGCTATAGGTTTAGTAATATCTATATTGTAGAACACAATTGTGTGCATAGATAATGCCCATGGTGCCCATGTATAGTAAACACTGATGCCACAATGACCTCTCCTGTGCAGAGGTGTAAAGGGAGCAGACCCCATAGCAGAAATAAAAATGACCCTTTCCTCCCACTGGTGCCAGCTCATGCCACCACATCCTGGGGCAGGGGAGCTTAATTGCTGACCATGCCCATCCTTTGGAGAAGGGTGGCTTGATCCTTGAGCTGGTTCTCCATCGCTTTCTGTAGTGGGTGCCCATAAAAATGGGGAACCCTGTACAGATGTTATCCGTCCATTCTGTTTTGGGCTTCTTATACATTAGCTCCGGTATGGGGTGGTACCCGACTGCCCCTGAGGATTGTTGTTGGGAGACAGAAGGATTAGGCATGTTGGAGTTGAACGTTCCCAATCCTTTGTTGCCTGAGAGATAAGCATCGACACAGGCATCTGATTACAGCTTATCCCCCTGGAGTAAACATGAACACTGGACCGGTCTGAGCATGGTTGTTTATCGGGGAGTCGGGGGATGTATCTGGAAGCCATCTTGTGTATGGCCGGCTTATCTTCACTCCTTAGCAGCTGCCTCTACGTTACGTCCTTACTCTTCACTGCAACGTTACATCCGTAATTAAGGTCATTATCAATAGGGGTGACAACAATCCGTGCGACCAGTGCACAGCCGCCAATACACAATGAGATGTCTCACCAACACCGATGGTCAGTTCCCTCCTAGAAGGACTAATCTCAACACTTTCAATCTTCTCGTGCTGGACTCCGCTCTTAGTATAACACAAGGGCTTGAGAACAGAGACGTAGAAGGAAGGTTTTCCTTCATCCGGAGCAAAGATTCGGATCACTGCCCCCATCATTGTATCTATTGTGGTCAAGACCATGTGGCATGTTGGCATCCCCCAGGACCGGGGGCAGACGCCCTGACAGCCCTACCCCCAGCTACACCCCTGCTTAATAGTACCCAACAAACATTGTAATTCTCAGCCTGGAGCAACAATATAAAAATTTTAAATTTTTACATCACAGTTTTAAGGACTAGAATCCAAAAAACAGGAGCTGTAGAAATTTCAAAACATTTTCCTTTTGATGGTCCCATTGACAACCTTCTTGTTTAATAGGTTGAGTTCCTTCTCCTCTATATTTTACAATGTCATTAAATCCACACTGAGTCCAGGTAGAGACTGTGTCTTAAGGCCCTATGACACCGGCCAATTGCAAGTAGCGCCGATCAATGAGACATCTGGTTGATCGGCGCTCGTTGGCTCCTGTCACAAGGAGCTGTGTATGGGGACGAGTTCTCGTTATTCTGATCGCTCGTCCCCGTACATTTCCATCATGTCGGCAGCGCGTCTCCCTGTTTACACACCAAGATGTGCTGCCGACAACCAGAATATTTCCGTTTTTTAAAGCGATACGATCAGCAGATGATCCAGCGTTTGCACAGGACAATTATCAGCAATGAGCGTTATATGAACTCTTGTCTGCCTGATAATTGCCCAGCGTGAAAGAGCTTTTAGAGGCAACTCTTGGGTATGGCATCCCATTGGGAACCGTCTTCTACATATAAAAGAACAAAATGTGATACCGTCGTATTGTCAATTAATTGTAACCTGGTCTGAGGGGTTTATCTATCTCAGAACATACCTATGGGATGGAGCTTGTAAACCAGTCAGAGAGATTTAACAGGTCACATGAGATGCCGATAAGCTGATATCATGCAGAAGTGGTTGATACATTACGTATTATATGAGGGTTGGACAGGGAGAAAGGTCCTAAGAAATATTTATAGGGAACAAACTTATAGGGTTTCTCTGTTTTGACAATCCCAATTTTCTAGTAGGGTCCCTCGACAATAAGCTGATCACAAAGTGTCCTCCTGCTGGGACCTCCAACGATCAGCTGTGATCTCTGGAGAAACCTGGCAGTAAGTGTTCAATATTCCTGCAGCACCTCCACAGGAGAAATGAAGTATTACACAGTGTATTTCATATCAATGTGTTGTCTGATTAATACAGGACAGGACAAGTCCTCCATAGAGAGAGAGACGCTCTATGTAACGGCTCTACACCAAGAGATGAGGATCCTGAACAGAGGACCCTTCACTATTAAAGGTGTTTTCTACCATCTTGGACTTTCATGGCATATTCACAGAATATGCCATATATGTCTGATAGATGCGGGTCCCAGCTCTGGGACCCGTAGCTATCTCTGGAATTGGACCCCCCATCCTACCTTGTTCCGTTCCTCGTGAGCTACATATATGTACAGCATAGCACGCCGAATCCCATAGCCACCCACCTCGATCAAGCTCCTTATGGCTCTGGATTATAACCTTCTTTGTACTAGACTAAAAATACTTGGTGTGAGTTCCCCCTTCTATAGAGTAGAATACGGTAAAAAGAAAAAAAATCTGCAGTATTAATAAATAAAATAATGGCAAATTCCTAGGAGAACACATTTAATTGGCTACGTTCCCGTTAATTAGATGAAACATACAATCAGTCTTACACGGCTTTGTGGTCTTGAACTTTAGGGAATATTTAATTAACATATACAGTTGTGGCCTTGTTTATATGAACTTTTTTCATCCCGAATGATACACAGATGCAGCAGTGTTTATTGAAGCATTTTGCTGACATTCGGAACACCAATTAATACCAATTACGTGCTGCAGTTTCCCTTTGATAAAAATAAGGACTAACTGGATATCTGTAAATATATGGAAAGCTTTCTAATGTACGTCTTTACTAGTTTTTGTATGGACTTGGCACAAGACGCCACCTGGTCGCTGTACTGACTGCTATTGATATTGTTTAGTTGCTTATAAAGGGTCAGAGCAAAATCAAAATTGTTACATTGGTGCAAGTTCCTCATAAGTCATCTTGTATTTTGTCTTGGGGATTTCCTTTATTAACAAAGCAATAAACCCACAGATATGGTATGTGTAGTATTACTCACGAGTACTCCGAAAAGTTCAGCAATTTACAGGCATTTCGGGTGAAAGTAGAGCATCTAGGCATCGGGGCATCTAAGCATCTAGGCATCTGGGCATCTAGGCATCTGAGCATCTAGGCATCTGAGCATCTAGGCATCTGAGCATCTAGGCATCTGGGCATCTAGGCATCTAGGCATCTGGGCATCTAGGCATCTAGGCATCTGAGCATCTAGGCATCTGGGCATCTAGGCATCCGGGCATCTGGGTTTCTGGGCATCTAGGCATTTTGGCATCTAGGCATCTGGGCATCGGCATCTGGGTATCTAGACATCTGGGCATCTAGGCATCTTGGCATCTGAGCATCTGGGCATCCAGGCATCTGGGCATCTAGGCATCTGGGCATCTAGGCATCTGGGCATCAGCATCTGGGCATCTAGGCATCTGGGCATCTAGGCATCCAGGTATCTGGGCATGCCAGGCAGGGCATCCAGGCATCTGGGCATCTAGGCATCTGGGCATCTAGGCATTTTGGCATCTAGGCATCTGGGCATCCAGGCATCGGGGCATGCCAGGCAGGGCATCCAGGCATCTGGGCATCTAGGCATCTGGGCATCTAGTCATCTGGGCATCTAGGCATTTTGGTATCTAGGCATCTAGGCATCTGGGCATCTAGGCATCTGGGCATCTAGGCATCCGGGCATCTGGGTTTCTAGGCATCTAGGCATCTAGGCATCTGGGCATCTAGGCATTTTGGCATCTAGTCATCTGGGCATCGGCATCTGGGTATCTAGACATCTGGGCATCTAGGCATCTTGGCATCTAGGCATCCGGGCATCTGGGTTTCTGGGCATCTGGGCATCTAGGCATTTTGGCATCTAGGCATCTGGGCATCGGGGTATCTAGACATCTGGGCATCTAGGCATCTTGGCATCTGAGCATCTGGGCATCTAGGCATCTGGGCATCTAGGCATCTGGGCATCGTCATCTGGGCATCTGGGCATATAGGCATCTTGGCATCGAGGCATCTAGGCATCTGGGCATCCAGGCATCTGGGCATGCCAGGCAGGGCATCCAGGCATATGGGCATCTAGGCATCTGGGCATCTAGGCATCTGGGCATCTAGGCATTTTGGGATCTAGGCATCTGGGCATCTAGGCATCTGGGCATCTAGGCTTCCGGGCATCTGAGTTTCTGGGCATCTGGGCATCTGGGCATCTAGACATCTGGGCATCTGGGTTTCTGGGCATCTAGACATCTGGGCATCTAGGCATCTTGGCATCTAGGCATCCGGGCATCTGGGTTTCTGGGCATCTGGGCATCTAGGCATCAAGGCATCTGGGCATCTGGGTATCTAGGCATCTGGACATCTGGGCATCCAGGCATCTGGGCATCCAGGCATCTAGGCATCTGGGCATCCGGGCATCTGGGCATCTATGCATCTGGGCATCTGGGCATCTGGGCATCTGGGCATCTGGGCATCTAGGCATATGGGCATCTGGGCATGGATACAATGTTACTTGCTAATATTTTGAAAACTGCTTCCCGGATGAGATCAGATGCCACATGTTAAAGGGGCACAGATGTGGCAGTATGTAGAAGAACTCCGTCCTGTACTGTTCCAGCAAAGCAATTAAAAGAAAAAGAAAATTTACTGGTGCGGGACATCTGTCACTTGCTCCTTATCTCTTGACAACCAGCCTTCAAGGTGACGCCAAAAACGACACAATGACAAAATACAGTAGAATTGTGTCATTGTCTGAACATAGTTGTCTCATGAACATAGTGGCCCCAGCCATAGAACTGTAGTGTCTCTTACTAATTACCTCTTGTGAATGGCTCCAATTGTCTCCAGATGACTTTATAATGGCGGACGTCAGGTGACACATATTTAAAGGGTTTGTCCGTGATAGAGGAAAAGGATTGTCTATATTTTTTATTCCAGCACCACTCTTGTCCATGGGCTGTGCCTGGTATTGCAACTCAATCTCAATCACCTGCATAGAGCTGAGATGCAGTACCAGACACAGCCAAAGAGCTGAGTGGTGCTGTTTTTTTGGGGAAAAAAATGTAGACCTTTTTTTTATACAACCCTTTTGGTGGCACTACTACTACTACTACTACTACTACTACTACCACTACTACTACTACTATTACTACTACTACCACTACTACTACTACTATTACTACTTATACTACTTCTACTATTACTATTACTACTTCTACTACTTCTACTATTACTACTACTACTACTACTACTACTACCACTACTACTACTACTATTACTACTTATACTACTTCTACTATTACTATTACTACTTCTACTACTTCTACTATTACTACTACTACTGCTACCACTACTATTAGGGCGGGTTCACACATGGCGGAATTGCACTTAAATTCCGCTGCGGACACTCCGCAGCGTTAATCCGCAGCGGAGCCGTTTCTACATTGACTTTCACTTTAATTTCGCAGTGTTCGTTTACACGATGCGTACAATTCCGCTGCGGAGCATAGGCTGCGGAGCGGAATTTGGTGTCCGCAGCATGCTCTGTCTGTTGCGGAGCAGTGGCGGACTCATG